>NW_016690203.1:6477470-6697454 GCF_001604755.1 Lepidothrix coronata | reverse complement strand
AGACACAGCTATCAACAATAATGCTTGCTTAAAAATAATGGTGTGTAAAATAATTCTATCAACTCCTTATTTGCATTGGAGGAGGATTCAGCCATATAATACACTAAGAGTCATAACTCATCATAACAGAAAGATAGCTTGACTTTTAAAAGTAAATTAGAAAAACATCCACAAAACCCCCAAGCAAAACAACAACAAAACAAAAAAACAAACAAAAAGCAAACCAAACACACCACAGAAGTAAAGCCCCCTGCAAATACTGCTGGCAAATTATCATTCACCAGTTGGTTATCTCAAATTTCTAAAATCCAGCAGCCTACCTGGTCTCCCACCACATTTGCCTTCGTGGGTTACACAGATCAACAAAAACTTTCACTTTGCTCTAGTAATATTTCAATTAGGGTCACAAATGATGTTATTTCCCTTTACTTTCTTCACCAATTTTCCCATAAAGGAGGGGAAGACTATTTAAACCATTGCCTAATAAAATAGCTATTTGGAGACCAGGAATGTGTTGACTTTGCTAGAGCTGACTGTGATCTGAGCTCATTCTTTGCACTTCCTGCCAGAGGTCTACACTAGTACCTGCCATGGCTGCACAAATGGCTGTGAAATGACCCAAGGCTTCTTTAAAAAAAAAAAAAAAAAAAGTTTCAGTGTGCTCTTGGTACATGCTGCTAAGGCAGACCCACAACAGCCCCAGAAGGGTACACTGCAAGTCAAATTCTTCATACATTTTAATTACAATTTACACAAAGTGAAAGGCAGGTTAATAAGCTCAGTTCATAAAAAAGAAGTGGCATTCTTGTATGAAAGAACAGGGAACTTAGCCTTCAGAGGACTGATCAGAAAATATGTATTATGTACAAGAGTCACCTGTAGTCCTTAGTTGGGAAAGAGGAGGGAGCAAAAGGGGCAGGAGATGGACAAAAGAACAAGGGACCTTATTTAATAATTTTTTTTTAAAGAGAATTGTTTCTCATTATACTGGTCTCTCTATAGCAGAGCAGCAGATTCAAAAGATTTTCCCCCATGTGAAGTTTTTCAAGACCATTGAACACACGCAAATCTGCAGACACAGGAAGTAGAAGAAAAGTATTTCAGGCAGCAGAGCTGGAAAGGCAGTCAATAGGTGCCACCTCCAAATAGTGAGAAAGTGCTCTTTCCTGAGGAACTCGAGGCCACCCATATTTAATGTGAGAACATGTCCCACTCTGGCCAATATAAGAACCACTACTACAGCTGCTCACTCAAAGCACTGGGTGGCCCTGAGTGCTTTTAAATGGAAAACATGAACACAGAGATCTGGGTGGTGTTCTGTGTGCAGTGGCCTGAAAAGGAGGGGGAGGTGGGGTTATCCCCTGCCAAACACTGAGTCACAGCCCTATGCCAGGGAATTCCATGCAGAGAGAGCACTGTACACTGAGGCGCAGAGCTGAGCTGGGCTGTGCATCAAGGAAGCACCACCCCAAACCTCCCAGTAACACCACCAAAATTACCCAACCATGACATATGCTTTAGCTTGACCTTTCTTACATCATGTTTTGGCTACCTCATGTATGACACTACTGTTTTCAGCAAGCAGAGAGCATGAGAAAGGCACTGTATGCCAGGACTTGCTCTACGCTCTCTTTCTTACCCCGTCACCATAGCTCCGTGTCCAGGGGTAATTACTGTAGGTGCCCACCTGCTCCTTGGTGGTGGTTATGACTTCAATTCTTCATACTAAATTTACTTCTGAATATGCAGTGGGGAGTATTAACACATGACTTGGTCTATGATTAAAAAGGGATTACTTTTTCTCCACCAAACATGGTGAAAGGGAAATTATAAAGTTGCATCCAGAAGAATATCATTTCCAAATTAGACACCTTCAGTTTTAAAAAACCCTGTGAGGTTCTAATTTATTAATGAATAGCTGCTGTCTTTGTAATTTTGTCATACTTATTCCATTACTGTCTGACACTTCCTATTGTCACTGCTTGAATTTTTAAACACTTCCGCATGATTAGTGCTAATCTCCACATTTCATGGAGGGCTGCTAATAAAAGGATAGAGATGCACGAGTGTATAGGAACGATTACAGCTGAACATGTGCTCTAAAGCCCACTCTTAACATCTCTCAATTTCTAGCATTTCTCCCTTCCTCCTAACTCTCAGCTTCTGAAAGGGGGGGGGGGAGATAAAAAAAATTCCCCTTTATTTTGGACTTCAATGGGATTTATTCCTGATCAAGAGAGAATATTAGAACCCCTTCTCAGAGCAAAAGGACTCCCAGAACAGGGTGTAAAGATGCAGGGTTCTTTCATGAAACAAACATTGGCAAGCTAACAGAAAGCTTCATATCTTGATTTTTCTTTCAGAAAGTCTTGTAGAACAGGTACAACAAGCTATTGTGAATAGCTGCTTTGAGGATATAACCTTGCAATAAACAACCTCTGATTTAAACACAGGACTATGTTCACCTAGACTTTTATTTGTTTATTCCCAAGGATTTCAACACCTCTTTTACCCTGATTCTCTGTAACCCAAATTTTCAGCAGGTAAGTACAAAGACCTTATGCATTTGAAAGCACTGCTTAAGCATCTATTTTAATTCATATTTTCTTAAAATCCTACTATCTACACCTTGTAAGAACAGCCAAAGAACTCCTCTGTAGCATTACACATTTCACTGGCACCTAAACCAAGCGTACTGACTGTATGCACAACCTGTGATCTCTGAAGACACTGAACTGCAGCAGCCTCTCCTGTCACCACTGACACTAAATAACATATATTCGTACCAGGGTATTTATTTACAAAGTTCTGCATGCAACTCTTCACCAGGCCTCCCATGTGTGCCCAGCAAGTGTCTCCATACCCTCATGCCCATCCTTTGGGCAGGGGAGCCTATCCCACCACTTTTTTGTCCCACCCTGTTTTGCTTCTTTCAGTCTTTTCTTTCTACCTCCATGCTGTCTTCTCATCTCTCCTAACACCCCTGTGGAAGGGTCCCTGACTCCTCATCCCCTTTCATGCACTATCACCTTCCCCAGCAGCAGCACTGCTCGCAACCACCATAAATGAGTTCCCTTTCCCCTCCCTGGGAACAACACTGACTCTCCAC
This sequence comes from Lepidothrix coronata, assembly GCF_001604755.1. Taxonomy (NCBI): domain Eukaryota; kingdom Metazoa; phylum Chordata; class Aves; order Passeriformes; family Pipridae; genus Lepidothrix; species Lepidothrix coronata. The sequence continues at coordinate 6,694,345 of NW_016690203.1, read as the reverse complement.
TTCCCTCCCAGCCTGCTGCATTGGATCTGTTTCCTATCCCCAGATTAGGTCACTGTGCAATTCCACACAGACTACCTTAAAAATAGCTTAAACACATAAACGTGAGCAGAAAATTTTCTTAAAATGCTATGAAATTTACAATTCTACTGTAAGGATCACAGGGACAAATGACTCTGACTGCTGCTTAAACAGGTATATTTTGTGCAATCAATAGATATTCTTCACTGCTTCATTCCAATAGTAGTTTCTCCATGCTGTATGTGCACTGCGGACATTTATGTACAGACAGGGTTTGCTTACATCATGCCACCAGTACTTTGTGGCTCTTCTGAAGGAAAGAACACAAGGCCATGATTCCCTCGTGCCCCAGCTATCACTGACCTCTGTAAGTCTGGCACTGTGATTTACAGCAGCTTAGTCTCAAGTGGCAAACAGTGCTTGCCTCAGTGCTTGAAAGAAAGCTGTTGCTCCCATGCTACCAGTTCCTGAGATGTGATGCCCCAGCACCTCTAGCTGTCACCATGAACAAAGCATTCCTACGGTTAGAAACCATGTCTCTAGCTGAACTTGTCACTTCTTCCACGGCCAGCCAAAAGTGCAACAGAATCAACACAGTTCATTGCACCGGGTACCAGCCAGCAGACTGTAACCAGGTCAGCCAGACTCATAGCTGTGTAACCACACTATACAGGATATTCACAGAATATTCTGAGTTGCAAGGGGGTCACAAAGATCATCAAGTCTAACTCTGAAGTGAATGGCCCATATGGGAATTGAACCCACAACCCTGGCATATCTGAGGTCTGTCATTCGTTGCTAACAGCGATCAAGTAAAGTTTAGTTTTTATCTCATCAGCCATGGCCACTCACCCAAGATTCCTTAATACCCAACAGCCTTCACCTTGGAAGCCCTCGATTCCTTTAGCAATTTGCAAGTAGCTCTTGCTCTTGGTGTGTTGGTCGGAGAAATATTCTATTTTCCTGTGGTCCCCTATATTCAGGCAAATGAGACTAAGCTTATTTTGTATTTCCGTCTTCTGAAATGAAGAGAACCTGCATTAGAGTAGTTCTGTTTTAAACCAGATGAAAAGAGGCAGTAGCAAGCATCACTACTAATCAGGCAAAGGCCTGAACACCAAGAGAGTTCACTGACACAGAGATTAGGTTTAGACAAAGTATTAGGAAGAATTTCTTTACTGTAGGAATGGTGAGGCCCTGAAACAGTACCCAGAGAAGCTGTTGATACCCCATCCCTGAAAATGTTCAAGGCCAGGTTGAATGGGGTGTTGAGCAACCTGGTCTAGTGCAAGGTATCCCTCCTCAAGACAGGAGAGTTGGGATTAGATAATCTTAAAGGTTCCTTCCAATTCAAATTATTCTGTGATTCCATATCTGACGGACTTGCATGGCACACCTGTTTCAAAGAGAGCAGCTAACACAGCTGGCTAAGAGACATCGTGTAGTTGTTTGCATAATAGTTTAAGAGCAATCCTGAGCTGAAAACCATTCATAAGAAATAAAGAAGATTGGTTTTCTATGACTTCCCCCCACCTCCAAATCCAAACTCACAGTCCACCCACCAGACATCTACCCCTTACTTCCAGAAAGAGTAAGTGGTATTTTTAAATGTTACTTCTACAACCAGTAATGATGTGCATAAGTCAGAGCTGCACAATTTTAATGCAACTGGCATATACACTGACAATTTAACAGCAGCCCTAAAGCTATGTCTAGCTTGCACATGCACACCTATTTACATGAATTGTTACCAAAAGAAGTTCAAACCATCATGAGAGCTGATTGTTCTCGTGATTTCTCTTCAACATTAATGAAAAGCCTGCGAGCAAAAAAATGTTCTTCTCACCTTGAAATGATAAGGAAAGTGAATATGCAGGCCAGGCTTTGAGGGCTATACACAGCTTTTAAAGTTCAACCTGGACCTCCTAAAACAAAGTTTTCTAAACTCAAAAGCCCTCAGATCTCATCTACTGAGCTCTCTCAAGCACAGGACAGAGTATAAAATGTACTACTCTTCTCACTACAAAGAAAGAAATATAACCAATCCTCCAGGCAATGCTTTGAAAATTTACTCCTTCATGCCTTTATACTTAAATAATGACATTTGTCAAAAACATACAATGATTGCATTTAAGACCTTTCAATTCGCTTTAGGTAACTAGATCACACTACCAGTGGTACTCTTCCCTAGGAATCCCCAGGTAAACTGTCAGAAGGGACAGAAAACTCTGAAAGTCATGAGGCAACATGATCTACTTGTCCAGAGATGAAATAAGAGATCTTCTGATCATGACCTTTGTGCAGGCACAACTAACAATGTGCATCAATTTTCTGAATGCAGGGATTGATCCTAAAATTACACTGGCACAGTGTCATTGTATAATATAAAACACTAACTGCTTACTTTCTAAATCCCTCTCTTCTTTCATTCCTCACCTCAAGGAAATAGCTACAGAGAAGATTCAAAATTGCCTACTGCAGTCTCAGATCAAACAGGTATTTGCATGCTTTAATTTATGTCTACAAAGTTACTTCTGGGCACAAAATAAGAGCTAGACCAAAGCCAGATTAACCAGTTTTTGACAGCCGAGCGTACACCAACCAGCCTTATTGCCTATTTTGCATTTGAAGTTTAGTGTTGATTCACGATTTTAAAAAAATAAAACAGAATGATGTAGTCATGACAGAACTATGTTTTTATCAGGTAAGACATAATTTGAAATATATTCGCTCATTCAATTCATGCAACATATTGGAATGCCAGGTTGATTTTTCTATCTGCCATGATGGGAGCACATGCACAGGGTAGAGGAGCTAGTGAATTCACAGGCCAGCAGGTGCTCTGGGGAATTGCCCAGATATGCATTTCTGGTGCACAGGAACTACCTCACGTTATTTCAGATTAACCATAGGTCAAACGCATGTACTGAGGCAGTAACCAACACTACGAATTTACAATGAACTCACCCCACACTAATTTGTTTGTATACCCACAGCCACAGTTAAGGTACTAGCTCTGGGCTGGGCTCCTTTCCTCCTGTTACCTTAACATTCATATCCTTCCGCCTGTTTACATCGGTCCTGTGGGGTGAAAACACACTGCACAGTTGTAGGTAAACTTTGTCACATTTATCTTCTTATATTTTGACAGTGCAACAACATAGAATAATCTTACATAACAAATACCACCACTGCACTGACCCCACAGAGGTCTGCCTCCTTTGCCCCCCATGCAAGGCTATGAGGAGTGACAAAAGGGCACGCCACCCTTGCCTGATGAATTTACTCCCTAAAGTTTAAACCAACAATAAATAAACCTGTAATAGTGACAATTGGGATTTCTATACAAACTCTGTGAAGTGACGTTTATATACATGTCAGCAACTTTGAGGATCTGTAATCCTTAAACTGTTTTGAGTTCTTAACACTCTCCTGAACTCAAAGATCTATTCTATGTTTTTTTATTCAATTCCACTTTTCAAGTTATCAAAGTTCATACCATTGCCTATTAGTCCATATATAAGCAACTTAAACACTCCTCTGACCCCAAATGACAAGCAGCCCATGATATACTTTATCAGAACTTTTAATTTTCCTTTTTTTTCCCCCTCATATGGTATTTTTTTTCCTTTTTCCAGAAACCTGTGCTCTGTTCCCATCTCCTACATCTGTATTAGTGTCTTTGTCACTGAGTGGAGCTGAGCAGTCAAGATGAAGCTAAGATCTAGAGCTAACATGTCCAAATGGATTTCGGGTAAAGCAAAACAATTTTTCTATCACTAGTAGCAACATTGTATGGAATACACACACCATTAGGGAAATTTTTTGGAGGAAAAAGAAAGCTGGTTCCCCTTGTGTTGAAACTATCCTTATACTAGACTATGCTTTTGAGCAAATATTGAAATGTTAAACATGATACAATTTTGCAGAGATTTCATAAAATACTAGCTATTCTTAATCATTTGTGTCAGGTTTTTTTAAGCTGTATAATAGTTGAGACTTTTCCTCCTTAATTCATTTTTTAGAAGAGAAAAGGTGTTACCATCACCCAATACCAGTTTGTACTTGTATGGTATTTAAGCTGTAAGTTTTTCCAATCTGCTGCCAGCGATATTTCTTCCCTGGGCTGTTAAATCAAGATGCTGGATCTCCAGAGTGTTCAATGTGAATTACCATTATTTACAAAAATGTTTAATGTTCTTGACAAACCAAGGAGTTTGAGCAAGCACAGATCTAAATCTATAAAATTAGAAGTCTGTCAAAAGGTGGCCTGATGCATGGACAGCAAATTAAAGTGATCAATACCAGTGTCTGGATTCCCAGTATCCTTTGCATCAGAAATAAACAGAAATTAAAAAGTCACAGAATTGTTAGGGTTGAAAGGGACCTCTGGAGATCATCTAGTTCAACCCCCCCAAATGTTGACTTCATCTACAGATTTGGATACCAAAATACTTTAATTAGGTGCTCAAATATGGAATAAGATGATTGTTGGCACAGATGCTTTTTAGACTTTTTTTGGAAGTTTTACACTCTCTTAGTAATTTGGGGGAAATGCCAGAGAAAATAATTATTACAAAAGAAGACTGTTCTCTTGCAAATGCAAACTGTACTTCTTTGAGCTTCAGAGAGCCATCTGATCATCTGAGTTTGATGTTGTCATGATATGTGTCAGAAGGATACAGATTTAAAGTAAATCTAAACATGCCTCATATACACACACTTTTGATGTCCGACTATTTAATACTTGGGTGGTTAAAAGCTTAAGGATTTATTTCAGAATGAGTGAAGCCAAGGCAGAACTTTCTCAGTCCAACTATTTTTGAAGCAACAATGGTAGATTTAGATTTGATCTTCAGATTTTTTATTTTCACTCAAAAAAAAAGAAGAAACCCTCCTTAACAAAACTTTGCTGAAACGCTTCCACTGAAATTCCTCTATATCTCTCCAACACACATGAAGCTCTAGCAGAATCACAGAATATTCTGAGTTGGAAGGGACCCACAAGGATCATCGAGTCAAACTCCTGGCCCTGCACAGGACCATTCCCAAGAGTCACACCATATGTCCAGGAGTATCATCCAAACACTTCTTGAACTCTGTCAGGCTTGGTGCTGTGACCACTGCCCTGGGGAGCCTGTTCCAGTGCTCAACCTGCTCTGGGTGAAGAACCTCTTTCTAATATACAACTTAATCTCCCCAAAACACAAGTTCAACATTAGCTATCAGTGTCTTGCTCCTAAACATAAGAAATTAGCTTTTTATAGCAAGAAGAATTGTTCACTGGTAGAACATCCCCAGGGACCTGACAGAGTCCGCATTGCTGGAGGTTTTCAAGATGTAAGTGGACAGGGTGCTAGATAATCTCACCTTCCTTTTTCATGAAAGGTTGGACCAGATGATTTTTCAAGGCCCCTTCCCTTCTGGGGTTCTATGACTCTGTATGAGTGCAGTGTAAATAGAAGATTTTAATCATAAAACAGATTTAAATTAGAAAAATTTAAAGAAAACCATCAGTAGATAAGATTTGCTTCAGAAAAAGGAAGACTGTTGCACTTGACTGAAAAACACTCTATTCCATACAGATGTAGTTCGGAGACTTCCTTTTAGCACTTTGACATTGCTTTTAGTGGGATTCATTCTTAACTACTTATACCATTTATTTTGAGGCTATTTAACCTCAATTAAAACTAATGACAAAGACCTTTCTCCACTGACTTAAGATTATTAAATTTGCACTAAGAAGCAACAGCTACATCTAATACCTGAAGTAGACAGTAAGAGCACCCTTCCTATAATTCGTGTTTTAGAAATCACAGAAGAGGAACACTTGATAAGTAGAAAGACTTGAAAACATACTTCAAAGGAATTCTTTTGCAGTGGCACAAGGGTTTTTTCCACAATATTTACTATGAAGCAACAGGCAAAAGAGGATTAAATATTTGAAGAATAACATGTTTTTAAGCTGCAAGAAGTAAATCACCTAGAACATATATACCTCCAAGGAAAATTCTACCATACAAGATAGTCATTGCAGATTACTGCTGCTGTGCTATTTCTAATTGTTCCTCTCCCAAAGGTAAGTGAAAAAATAGTTCAAGATGGTGGCAGGCAGTGATTTGAAGTTAACTTTGTACTTTCATCTCCTTTTTCTCTACTCACCTTGTTTTTACCCAATGTCAAATTTTCCTGGAAGAGAATTGGTTCTTGCTTAGAAAACATATCATAAAAAGCATTCAAATGGGTATGTCAGTCCATGACCATGGGCCAAATCTTAAGGAGAAAGAACAGGAAGCATGTCACAATCCCAACTAATGTTAGTGTGCTTCTGAACCAATGCCAAGGTTATGACATATGTCAGAAACCATAAACAGACTTCTTTTGATGTTGAAAAAAATTAGTTTGTGTCAAATGAGCTGGAAACAACAGTTATTTTGCTTTTTTTCATGTTACTACTTGTCTACGTCATTGTGTGATTTTGTTATATGAGAAGTATAATAAGTTTAAATGAGGGGTTCTGGCTCTTGCAGACAAGACAACAGTTTTCTTAGAAAGAATTTATTCCAGGGAAGATGCTAGGATGTTGACTTCTGTTCTGCAATTCCTCATCTGCCCCTTTCACTCTGCCTCACTAGAGGAGAGATGAACATGTGGAGAAAAGAAGGGGAAAAGTTGTCTTTGAACAACATAGTGAGGATGGGAACAAAACTATCAAAGATAAATAAATACAAAATAAAGTTTAAAAAGATATTATAGAAATTTTAAATTATTACTGCAAATAAGTAGAGGGAAACATTAAGAGGTCAGCAGCTAAAAGCAACTGCCATGTTAATTAATATCAGAGTTATGGTTATCAGGGCAACCACAGCTTCCCTAACTTTTCTTCTTTTATTATATTTTTTTTTTCCCCTGAAAATCCTTTTCTTTTAAGTAGCTTGAAAACTTAAGCATCTCTATTGGTACAAACAGAGTCCCTTGGAGCACTGCAGGTTTCTCTGGGAATCCTTATGTTCAGCATGGAGCTGTCAGACTCACTTTTACCTTTTCAAGGGTTTATAATATTAACATGTTTTAAAAGATAGAGCTCCATATCTTTCTTTCTAACATTCATTGCATACTTCTAGCACTTATAAGTCCCTAAAAACTTGTTCTCCCAAGAATTGTTGTTCCAGTTCAGGACCAAAAGGGCACATACTTCCATCTGTATGGTCACCCTTGAAATCAATGAGCAATGCAAAGCTTTCTCTCTGTAGAGGTTAAACAAATCACACAAGTTTGTTCAGACTAAGCCTGGGAACAGAAACCAGGTCTTTTGCATGACTGCACGATGCATTACTGAAAGGTTACTGTGCTGACCTTTAGTCTTGGTCACAAAACATTACTGATAATCCTGATTTTGATTAATATTTTTTCTTTGGGTTTTGCTTTAAGGTTTGGCCTGCTGTTTATTTAAATAATTCTCAGGTATTCCTGCCCTTGTACGCACCAGTGCCTATTTTTACTACTGAGTGAGGAAGAGTTATTGCACTAAATCTCAGAGGAGATACAATCTTTAGAGTTATCTTAGGCTGAAAAATGAATTGAATAGACAAGTAGAGCAACTGCTACACTCCTTGGATGATTTGCAAAATAACCTGTAGAAATGTAGAAAAGCATATTACAGCTAGGAACAACAAAACATGTTGGAGGGATGGAGAGAAGTGCCAGCATGAGCATAGTGGTCTCTTTCACAAGGATTTCCCAAAAGCAGCTTGGGGAAAGCTCCATTTGTGGAGCTCAAGCTGGAGCACACTGATGAGGAATGCTTGAGTGGAATGAAGTTATGCTAATCATAAGGCTGTGAAATATGTACTGCCCAGCTGGACGCAGAAATTAGAGCACTACTCCTATTAAGTGCAAAGAGAAAAAAACTTAGACTGAAAATTTGTTGAGACTTTCATATTGTGCAATCACACAAAGAACTAATATTTGCTAAAACTAGCAGTCTTAAATTTCATCATTTAATTAAATCACCACAATAGTATCTTAGTGCTACACTGATAATTACAAAAATGTTTCAGACTTTTTTCATCAGCCATTTGGAGGACATATTAAGATTTAGAGGGGGGTGCAGAATCATACTACAACCAGGATTACGGTCAGAATAACATCACAACTTCACATGCAGAAAAACAAATATGAAACAAAAGATTTTGTATACAAGAACACGCTAATTAAAAAAACTTTTTTTCAAAAAGAGAAAAAATATTGATGGTTGTCCTACAGAATCAGAAATATACATGAACCAACAATTACCAAAAACTGCAGATGATCATATGACCTCATTCATAAAAGCATGATCTCAAAGTTCATGCTGTATATCTACTTCCTTTAAATTAGCTGACATGAAGGACAGATTCCAGAGCTGAGAAAGCTAACCTAGCTTTAAAGAGTTTGTGACACTGCACCAAAAGCTGTTTTGATTCTTACCACCAGGCTGCTACATAAATTCTAATCTCACCATCAGTTACGAAACATTCTTATGACAACGCTGATTTTAAAAAATTAGGTTATCTTCCAGCCTGTGGACATTTTCCTGTTGCATTCTGGGTTAATACACGTGTACAGCTCACTTCTGTCAGAATGAGAAAAACCAATTGATTTTGTTTCATGGTGTATTCTTATCAATGCTCTCCTCTGCTCTTAGCCAGTCTTTGACTGATAGGGTGTTAGAGGAAAGGTCCATTAATTGATTTGTAAATAATTACAGCTAAGTCTTCACTTTTGACCAGATATCAATAGAGGCCTCTCCTTTTTTCACTGTTGAATGCTTTCAAATCAGCTTCAGTGTCCAACTTTCAGGCACAAATTCATTAAAATCATTAGATACTTTTAGAGTAGCACCCACTGGTAATGGCAAAGGCAAGAGTGTGTCAGCATTTCTCTTATACCACTTATAAGGATGGATTAGAGAGAAGCAAAATAAATAAACAAATAACATGCCTGGGGGAAAAAAATAAAGAACAAAGGCAAATCAATTATTTCTTGAAGTAGGATTTAATTTTCAGACCTGGTGGAATTTCATCAACTGTACAGAGTAAAAAAAGCACATGCAGCACTAGGTACATGTGTTCCTGCACACGCAAAGCCTATGGGTTCATTACTTGTGTGCACATATGGACACGTCTGCCCACATTTCCAGCAATTTTTGAACTTTTTGACTAAATTCAGACACATTTGACAAAGGACCCAGAGTCTCAAAGCTAGTAAGTTCCCCCAGATTTTGTGAAAATAACTGTGTATGTGCAAGGGAGACCTATTTGGTGCCTTGATGGAGCAGAAGGCTGCAGAATGAATTCCACAGCACAAGACACTTTAAAATTACACTCATATGGGGGGAAAAAGCGATAGTCAGGGAAGCTAGAAAGTAGACATATACACACATACCCTGTTTTGTAGGTCTACAAGTAAGGGGACAACGTAGCAGTCAGAACCCATGTGTCAATCCTCATCTGTTCTCAAAACCCCAGGTTTCCACTGATTTTAATAGTTCTGAGTTTAATGTTCCCATCTTCTCCTTAGCATCTCATGCAGAACAGAAAACCCTGCACACAAATGTAAGTTTTCAGAGGAAAGTAGAAGCTGAAGTCTGAAAAGTAGCTATAATACTTTAGCAACCTTTTCATAGGGTATTAATATGTGGAAGCTGTAATAAGAATATTGAAATTGTCACACACTCAAAGTACGAACACCACTAATTCAAGCAACAGCATCAAATTTTGAGACTGCATTTGAACCAGATAGCACAAGGCAAAGCAAGGCAAGTTATATTTAATTCCTTGTATATAATGCCAACTAATGAGGTATAGAGTTATATCAGGGAACTGCCTGTTCAGCATTATAAAAAATTTGACCAGAAAACCTTCTTTATTGCTGCTTTCCAAATGTAGCCATCTGCTTCACATTAACAAGCACATAAGCTTTCCACCTAGTTCAACAGAAGAGAAAGGTACTCCTACAAAAATTATGCAAGTGGATTGTATTTTTGTTATAATATCTGTTCCAGCTGTCAATCCATGTTTTATACCTGACCGATATCTATAAGACTTTCAATTTTCTTTGCCTTCACTACCAACTTTCCAGAAAGAGCTTAAGCTGCAATGCACCTAATTAAAAAGGTGTGTGTCAGCACAACATCAGGTCCATGTACAAACCAGATTTGCGTGTTGCAGTCTCTCTCCTGTGACATTTCCCATTATATGCCCAGCCAGCATATGTTGAGCATCCCACATATTGAGCCATTTCAGTTACATCCCCGTTTGCTCACATAGTAAAGACATGAGTCACCATCACAGCACATTTGCCCTATGCCTTTTTAAACAGGGATTCACTACGAAAAGTGGTAAAAATCCCCCTCATACTCATAGCAGAGGTGAGGTCATAGTTGGGGACAACAAAATCATACTTCTTTAGGTTTCCTAAAAATGGCCCAGTCTCCTCATCCAACCCAGATGGCACCTATGGACACCATTCTGCTACCAAGGGAAAAGTCCATAAAAGACAGAGTGAGTCAAGCAAGCAGAAGGCCAATTACAGCCTGGCCATGTTGCATGGTCCTTTGCCCTTGTGCCAACCGGAATTGCTAGATTGCTTTAGCAAGATTTGGGAAATAGGCTCATGTACTGAGTAGCTTCATTCTACCTGAAGCATAAAAAAATCTCATATTTGACACCATTCATGCACATGAGGAAGGTTTTCTGAGAAATATTTTGGACAGCTACCACCTCCTGCCCATGGAGGTGGTACTCTTATCTAATGGATATTTTGTCCTAGACTCAATCACAGAAGTATTCTTGGGTATTGGTAAGGACTTAACGGGAGACCCAAATGTAGCTTAGACAAACACACTGCAAGGAAAGAAAAGCTAGCAGTGTGTTTCAGTTAAAACCTCTCTAACCCGAGAATCTGTCTTTAAGCCATTTAGAGAAGTCTTTAAAATCTGATAATCACTTAATAATATTTCACACCTGAACCTCAGCTACAGCTTTTGTAAACTGTGGCACCATTCTTGTTCCAGATGGCATGCAAAATAATTTATAAACAACAAAGTTCAGCAGGTTTCATAGTAGCTGTTCAATTCCAGCACTTTGGCCACCCACTTCAGCATAACTGAGAGCTTTCAATCAGCTTCTTCCTCTCATGGGGCCTTCAAACAGCAGCAGAGCATGTGTTCAACACGTTCTCAGAAAGTAGCCAGCCAAATAGGGAGGGTCAGTCATCCAGGCAACTTTGTAGCATACCTGCAGCAAGCTCACACTGCCTTTTTCCATTTTTTTTTAATACATGAACTCAGTTGCGAACAAGTAGTAAGATGTATCAGAGTTTAAAAAATACCTTTATTCCTACAAAACAATTCTGACTTGCCATAGCTCCAGTGCTGAATATAATCTTCCCAGCAGGAGTATACCATAAATGCAGGGTTAGAATGTCTGTTTTTACTGGTTTAACTAAACGTATGCTAAGTGTTATAAGAAATAGAGTATGTCAAAAAGAGCCTTCTCTGTACCTGACAGATTTCCATTGCTATTTCTGTTTCTTCCTCTCCTCTTTCATTGCTGATGTTTACTTTGGCTCTATTTTTCTTGTGTCCCTTCAAAACCTCCGTGTCCTGGATTGGCCTTTGGGGCAGAGAGGAAAAAGGAAGAGCTATTGCTTCACAGTCTCTTTAAAGGTCACACAGTCTGAACTGGACAGAGACAAATTCAGAGTCACTTTAAGCTGCTCTGATTATGGGCATATCCACACAAGCTATTCTGGAAACTGCACGACCACATTAGGGTTGCATTAAGCCAAATAAAATACACCCTGCCTGTCAACATAGCTGATTAGCCCAGGCTCGCTGTCCCATGAGTCACAGACATATGGTTTCCAGGAGGCTCAGGATAAATAGAGCAATACGGAGACATACCCTAAATACGAAATACGTCCGAAGTCTGCAAAGAATGTCAGGGCATCAGCACATTCAATTGATCCAGGACAGCAGCCCTTGGTGTATCTCATCATTTCAGCTGGTGAGAAAGAGGCAACTTGTCTCCTGAGGAGCCCAGTCCTAGTTTAGTAAGCTTTTTACAAATTAAGGCTGATTTGAGCTCATTTGCTGGCCACTGCTGATAAGGTGCATCATGCTGTGGTCTGCCGATGTCTTTTCTCACTTTGCCTTACACCAGCATGCTGAGCCTGAAGGGATGACTAGCAAGAATAAGGTGCTTATGGTAGAGGAGGCCACCCCCAGGCAAGCATGCAACTGAGAAAAGTGTTCCTTATAAAACATTCAGCAGCCCACGCCTCCTGTAGCAACAAACAAAGCCAATCTGACACCGAGGTTTGTGCACCATCTCAGTAACCAATGGCCAGTTAATGCTGGATTCTTCTTCAAGGCAATCTCCTCCTCCCACAAATCCTGTGGTTTCCACAGCATATACAAATTTGTCAAAATGAAAATAGCACAGTTTTGAGTTATGCTATTGTATAAACATAATTTGTATTGAGCTATTGTATAAACATTGGTTAAGAAGTAATTCAAGGCTTTTAATGGGTTTATGTCCTGCTCACAATTGCCAGGAAGCATCAGCATATTGAGGGAAAAAAGGATTCCTTTAGTTTTGACACACAGCAGGTTTTTAAGTAAAGCAGACAACTGAAACAAAGCACAAGATCTCCAATATTTGCAAGGAGATTTTCAGTACAACAAGAGTCTGACAGCTGTCTTAGTAGTGCCCAGGAACCTTAAAAAAACCCGCAGGAAACAAGTTCTAACAGTAACAGTAATTTCAGTAGCACGCTGCAGTAAAAGTGTTGTAGAAGCTGGAGGGCAACTCAAGAAGGTACCAAGCCCATAGAGGGATCTCAAACTGCAGAAGCAACATTTCCAGCTTGTGCAAACAGCCTCTGTGACACTTGATGTTCCTGTGGTGTGCTCACAAGGAGAGGTTGCTTCCTTGAGGTTTTTCCACACCACATCAATAGCCAGCTGCCTGTTTGGACAATGGGGGCAATTCGAAGTTGAACAAATTGAAGAGGCCAAATGCTTCTCTGGTGTATAGTCATAGTCTGATGAACTGTATTTAAGAGTCTTAGAATCTAGGGGGTAATTAATAAGACACAAATAAAAAAAAAAAAGGGAAGGGAAGGAAGGGCAAGAGCATATAAACAAAAAAAGAAAAATCTGCAAACACATATAGCTCTCGGGAGCTCACTGAGTCCTGGAAAGGTTCCCTAATGGGACACTGATGGCAACAGAACACACCACTGTCAGGCATTCTGGCATTTTCATCACTATCAAGTGCTGCTCGATAGGCATAATATTAAATTCCCATTCTCAGGTGCAAACTCTGTTTTAACCTTTTTCCCTGGAAAATGAAAATTCCTTTATATTCTAAATATAATTAAACCACAAAAATGCAAAAGTGTCTAGGGATATATAAAACAAAAAGCTGCCTAAATTTAAAAAAAAAAAAGTCCTAGTAAGGGGTTAATTAAAAAGAATCTGGTTGTTGATTAGCATCTTGTGTAGGAAGATCAAAACCAAAAATTCTGAGGTTATCTAGATAGTAATGAGAATTAAATCCACATTCATGGGACAGTGAAGTCAGGATTTCTAAGCACAAATGCCACTATAATTGTAGGCCCGGACTTATGCTTGAAAATTATCCATGATCAGCAGATTTTCAATCTGACATCTAAAATTACACATAACACAATTTTACTATCATCACTGAGGTTTCTACTCCCTTTTGCCCAAACTGAGACAGGGTGAATTCAACCTTTTGCACAGAACTAATTATGAAGGGATAGGTTTGTGGGGTTTTTAAGGGGTTAAGAAACAAAGGGATAGAGGGTGGAAAATTACAACAAAGCCACCTCCTCCCCAGCTCTATAGCAGCCTTTTGCTGTCTGCTCCTCACTCCCATGGGAGATGCCAGACACCATGGTAGTCCTTGTCCTGAGTCTGCAAAGAGTTAACAAATGCAACACACAGTTACAGCACCAGCGGTAATGAAAGAAATAGGTTGGACTATGCTCTGGCTGACCAGCATCTCCCACAGTAGCACTCCATGGATTCACTTTCTCACATGCCGTGTGTTAGAACACTCCTTAGTCCTCTCCAAATAACAAGGGTAAGGCAGCAGAGCAGGAGAGCTGTGCCTTACGGGCAGCGTAAGGCATGCAGCTGAAGGCAGACAGCTTGCAACCACAGAAGCAGCTCGGGTAGCCAGTAAATCAATATTTGCGTGTTACTGTTCTCACATACATCCCATTTGCTGATCCAACACTTGTTCCCGCAGAAACAGGATCAGAGCGGCCACTGGCAGCCAGCAGGCAAGCACAGTCTGCTACCCCTGGAGCCCAGCTCCTGACCCAGAGCTGGCATACAGGTGCTGCCTTCAACAAGCAGGCAGAGATCTACCACTTCTTTTAATGAACAAATAATACCTTTACATTAAAAACAGAACTTGTAGAAGGGGGCACACTTTCCTCCAGCATTTCATCTCATCAGCAAAATACCATGACTCTCTCTCCCCAGCATGTGTCAGAGGCTTGACTTCTTGTCCTATTTCTGAGCAAACCAGACCAAGCAGTACCATCTTCGTATGTGACTGGCACAGAGGTTCCCTTCCCTTACAGTATAAGTAAAAGGAAACTAAGAGGAAACCAAGGACAGTTTCTGATTGATGCATACAAGCAGTTTAGTTCTGCTCTACCTCAGTCTAGAAGAAGCAGTCATCATTTTGGGACAGCAACAACTCAGCTGAAGTGAGGACATAGGAGATGGGCTGCATTCAGGGGTGCTGAGAGAAATGGCTGCCGCCATAATGCATCTGCTTTCTCTTACCTTTGAAAAGTCATAGAGACCAGCAGAGATGTCCCACACCTGGAGAAAGGCAAACATTGCACCCGCCTTCGGAAAAGGCCTAAAGGACAGTATAGGGGGTTGCCAGCTGGTCAGCCTTACTCTACTTTGTGAGAAGAACATCTCTGAATACATGGAGAACTGGGTTGGGAACAGTCAGCATGGACCAACCAAGGGTAAATCATGTCTGACAAACCCGATTTTTCTCTGTGAGGAAATGACTGGATCTGAGGAGAGAGGCAGAGCAGTGGACAGTGTCAATACAGCTAAAGGGTTAAGGCAAGAAATAAAATGATCTTGGATGCTGGTTATATTTAACTTTTCTATATTTTCTATTTTATACTGAAGAATGGGTAGAAAGGATGGCTGGCCTGCCTTGACCAAAAGAGTACAGATTTTAATCATACAAACAGGGCACCAGCACTCCTTCATTGTATGGTTACAAAAACGGAATTATGGATGCTATTACCAAATAAGAAAACAATGTAGAAAAATGTCATTCCCCTCTACATTCCCAACTATATGTTTGTAATTTTTGTACAAAATAAAAAAATCTTCATGTGCTTAAAATCTGTACAAGATAAAACAAATAGTCACAAGATAAAACAAATAGTCACACCAAGTAATCCATCTGGAATCCAGCCCATTAGAAAAGCTCATCTCAGGATTATCAGATTAGATCTGACAGAAAAATCTTCTAGAGAATACGTACATGGATGACCAACTCCTAGAAGCTTTTGTCAGTCCTGCAGTCAGTTCCTCCTATAGGCCCAACATACCAGCTTTCCTTATCTCACCCAGCAAATGGATGCTATTAAATACACAATTTTTTTTCAGCAAGCTACACAAACAGAAATACACACAGTTAATTAATACTGCAGTCAATTCTTTGATCTTCCAATGAAAGCAAAATTTAAAAGTCATACTATTTCAGCCTAGAAGCTCAGAGTTAAAAAGCTTAGGAACTCATCCGGGACTTTGAATCCAAGAATTGTTGGGCTGATGTCATTAAAAGAGCTGAATTAGACTTGTAATTATTCCCTTATGAATCCTGCTGTCTCTCTGAGAAAGAAGAGTATTCATTTCTGTCCTCAAAATTGATTTACTTCAGTGAAAAAAACAGGAGGGTTGGAGACAGCAAAAACTTGGTTTAACTGTGCATCTGATAGAATACCAGGAAATAAGTGTCAATAGTGAACAACATCCCTGCCAATCAATAGGAGCCATGCCTTCTGTTTACATTGCATGGCAGTTTCATTTTGATCCTCAGGGTAAATCCTATCTCCACTGTTCCGGCTGGCTATCCACTGCCTAGTGCAGTAGCACTTCATTAACATGCATTAACATTAATGCTTGACACTTTTTGGGCTTAAATTAATCTACATATTTATAAACAACCATTCCAAACCACATTCCCGCTTAAGGAAACTGTTTAATGACACTGAACCTAAAGTCTTTCTTTCATCCATTAAATAATAAGTTGCAGATTTATATGGTACTTTTTAAAATAGTTCTCACATAGCTAGGGCAAAAAATGTCTCAATCAACTTTTTCATTATTTTATTTGTTCTTTTGTGGCAATCAAATTTTCTCTTTATTTAACCTTACTTTTAAAAGGAAAAATAACTCAAAAAAACATGAATGATGTTTTAGAAATCAAGAAAAGATAAACTTACAACAATAAAAAACAAACATCGAGTAAACCATATTTAATTGTTTATCCACAATCTGTAAAATATTCGGTCAAAATATGCGACCTCTGTATTTTCAAAGCAAAGGCTTGAGGAGCACCAGACAAACAATTCACAGGAGTAAAAGTTGACCCAAAAATCTACAGATTTAATTTCTTTGCTCCCAACACTAACTCTGAACACCTCAAGATGACTTTTATTTGTTCTCCAACATCACATCAAAGAAGGAAAATAGCAACCCAGCATAGACACTGCCATTTCTTGTAGCATGTTCTATCCAAAGCATCTGGAATTTTAACATGGAATACCACCAATTTGGCCATGAACTCAGATTTCTCCAAAAGCTTTGTGCAAATTCTAGTTAGCAATAAAAGATTAAAAAAAAAATCAGGATTTATTTTTAAACGGACAAACACATGCCAAAAACAAGAGGTTACAAACAGTTATTAAAAACTGTATGTTTCATTGAACATATTTTTTTTCTACAGTTTGAAGGCCATTATAAGAAAACACTAATGGAGAAAAGAACGGGAGCAGTTGAATCAAGTTAAGGAATACTTAAAAAGATTGTACGCAATCACCCTAGATAAGCAGAGTCATTTCTGATTCCCACCATTTTCTCCTTTAACACAATAGAGTAGAAGCTGCATATCCTTCCTCAATCACCATTTAAGATGCAGTATCTTTTTATTTGGGATGGGTGGGGAAAAGGAAAAAATCACAGAATCATAATATACCCTGAGTTTGAAGGGATTGACAAGGAACATCGAGTCTAACTCCTGGCCCTGCACAGGACAGCCCCAAAAATCACACTATGTGCCTGAGAGTATTGCCCAAATGCTTTTTGAACTCTGCCTAGATTGCTCCTGTGACCACTTTCCTGGGCAGTCTGTTCCTGGCTCAAGTATCCTCTAGGAGAAGAAGAGCCTTCTCCTAATATCCAGCCAATTAAGTTACAATTTATATAAGTTACAGTGATTTCATTTGAATCTATGGGACTTTGTCCAGCTGAAAGGTGATTTATAAGTTATATACATTCACACACATTCATAGGTAGAATATAAAATATATTATCCCAAAGCATGCATTGTTCCTCAGGGGCTTAGTCAGTAACATCTTGCATAGTATGATTCAGGATTATTTATTTTACCATGCTGCACAAGTGCCAGTACTTTGCTTTGGGCCTCTTCCCTTATTTCCATCAGTCTAAGTAGCAACCAAACACAAACCTACACCTACCCAGCCACGAAGTATCATAGACACTTTCACGGACAGTTTATGCACACGAAGTGAAAAACTTGAATCAAGTATTTTGTTACAAACAAAAGGTGAATGTAAGCTGTACTTGCATATTTAAAAGAAAGTACAGGGCTGAAAGCCAAATGCCTTTCCTGTAGAGACCTAATCTAGACAATCCCTGCTATATAGATTAAATAAAAAGCTTTGTTTCATCTCCTGCTTCTGGCCCACTATCTACAGAAACAGTTTTAAGGATAACAGTGATGAGGAGAAACTGAAATATCTGAAATGTTACCACAATAACTCGAAGTGTTACATAAGTACCACAGTAAAATACAGAAGCATAACCATTGCAAGTTTCATTTTGGTCATATTTGGCTGTATATATATCACTATATCAGAGTCAAGTATGTTCAAGGCTTTTATAAGACACATCAAAGGAATGATCAGGGAAATCCTGGAACAGAGATGATGTGTCATAACAACTACTAGTTTACAAGAAAAGAAATGAACTTACTAGGACAAAAAAATACACTAATTTGAGAAACTGAACCTAAGAATTCCTGTTGGGTTTCCTGGGGTTGGGGTTTTTTTTGGTTAAGAAAATATGCGATAAAATCAGATATGTCTAGTATGAACAAAATTACAGAGAGTACTCAATAAAAACTAAATATTTTTCATTTACAGGACCTAAATTTGTCTGCATATTTCCCATTCTAAGTGTAGGAAATGCTACAGTAAAAGTAACCGTTAGAGCAATGCAGACATATTTTCAACTACGTGGGACATTGAAGCTCAAATACATGATAATTCCATATACAATTCACAATAAATACTCTGATAATTCTCAAGATAAAAGAAAAAAGTGAAGATAAAACCATTTTAAGAGAAGTTGTTTGTATTGGTTTTGTGTATTTAATACAAGCTTTCTGCTTTCTCCATGTTCCCCAGCTTCCAATTAAAGTAAAAGTAGGAATGCACACAGTTAGGACTACATTCCTTTGTTCCTGTTGCCCAAAATTTGGCTCCATTTCAGCATATAAAGATTGAAGGTACTATTTTAAAAATTCCTAAAACAGTTTAGCTTTTAAGACCCTTCTTCAGAACCATGTTCAGAAACATTTGTCTCAAAGTCAATGAAGCAGACTTCAGTGTCTAAACTTTTATAAAACACTGGCCTTAGAAGTCTTCAATCCAATTGTTATTTCTCAAAATTTTACCCCCAACCTAGAAATTTCTCTTCTGATTTATCTTTCTATAAAAACAACCAAAAGGACAGGTTTTTTATTGAACAAATACTTCAAAAAGGCAATAACAGAAAGTATGGTGGGGTGGTTTGTTTTATAAGAAACTGTTTTGGGGTTAGGTTTTTTGCAGATAAAAAGTGCAATTTCATGTTTTGAGTTGGCCTGTGTACCACTTTGGCACCACTTTCAGGCATTATCATACCAGTGAGGATATAGCTGATCAAATACAGACCTTATTGGAGGTAATATCCTAATGACATCTCATCAGCAGGACAATTTAATCTTGTGACAGCTTACTGTTATGACAAGACAAAAAGCTGGTTCTTGCATAGCCATTTGATGATGCTTACCTTTCCACCTCAACTTGCAAATGAGTGAAATGCTGCCTACATGAGATTTAGTATCATCTTGAGAAATCACAACTTCCCATAAATGATGAACATAGTATACCAAAATAAGATCAGCAAAACGGTTTGGCAGATACGACATCACATCACTGAGATCATCATCGAGTTTTCTCCTATTCCTTTGTGTGCGCTTAGAGCTGAACACTCTCTGTAAATTAAAAGAAAATAATGGAGCACAGAGACTGCCAAAAGACATCACTCTGTTTTGCAGATGGGACATACTCTCACCTCTGAGTCATGTAATGATACATGCTCAGTATGGGGCAAAAAGGATGGTAAATGAGTGGATTTTTTTGAGTACATTATGGTTAAAACAACTTTTTATTAAGAGTGCCAGGTGGAGAGCTGTTTGGGAGTAGTCCCTTCTAACAGAGGCTGAGGTATATCTGCTCCTTACAAGCTTCATCACTTTGCTTAAGGTTGATACCAAGGCTATGGAAGACAGATAAAGCTCAAGAAAGTGAAATATCTACTCCAAATAAATACTGTTTAATTTCTTTCTTTGAGCTAAACTGTTAGTTAAAGTTCAGGGATTTTGAAAAGTGTTCTGAAAAATCATGATACCCCTATTGCCAAGGCTAGCTTTAAAGACCACTGAGTGAACAGTCTCATTTTAAAAACGAAGTCTCACACTGTTTCAGAATAAATTCTAGTTTGTTTCTGTTACTGAACACCCTGGGGAGAAAAAAAAAAAAAAGTGTGATTATTTAAGGCACAGACAGGAATCTGAAGTACAGAAGGCAGATCAGACCCAAGGCATATCTGTAAATCTTTCCATCAGGATGGAAAGCTTGGAGAGCTCAGGACCCAGCATAACTCACCCCAGGTTTTACAGCACAGCATCATTCCTTCGACCCCAACCTGCCAAAAACTGCTCTTTGTGGCCAGTGTACTCTTACCAGGGTAACACAGCAGATTATTGGCCAATACATGCAGAATATTTTGAACACGCTAACATATTTTGGAGAAAATCAAAGTTAACACATCTTCTCATCCTTCTACAAAACTACTTTTAACTAAACATCATCCTCAATTAATAAGTGAGTCAGATACTTTTATTTACAAAGACACATTTTCCAGCAAAATTAAACTGTTTGGGCTGAAATTTTCCTTTCATATAAATATAAACTTTAGTTTTCACAAACAAATGAACTCAAAAATACACACTGTAAAATCCTGGTCACCTTTCCTTTGGGAAGCCTCGGAAGACACTTGCTTTGGATCAGGAACTGGCAACATGCCTACATTTTCTTTCTTTTTTTTTTTTTATTTTTAAACTCAGTCTTCTCGGATCTCTCCACCTGATAGAAAAACTAAATCTGTGCACAGACACGCTGTAAAAATAACTAAAATTTCAATACATGAATTCTCTAAGTTTCAGCTGACATGGCTTCCCTTGCAATTGCAACTAAAAAGCTGCTCTTAGGTTATATAAGATCACTGCTCCTCCACTGGTGAAGTACCAGAGAGAATTGCAGGAAAGAATTAATTATTTTGCCCTCATATCAGGGCTGGAACAGCATACAGCTACTGCAATTTGCTCTTACACTGCATAAAGAGAAAACAAAACATCAAATAGCTTGTCAGTTTAAAGAGTGCTTTCTCTTTGAGAGGAGGGAGAGGTGAGAACGGATGTTTATGTAAATGAGGCAGAGAAACTACAGAGAAAAAAGATGCAAGCATATAATTAAAATCTGTATCATAATGCCTACATACAACATACCCACTGAGATTACAGGACCAATATTAATTCTATCATCAAACTTTTCAGTGTTACATTTTACAACTAAATAACTTTCTTATAAAATATGCTTTTCATGTGTAATCTCTATTGTAGCACTATGGGCCCAAGATGATTTTCCAACAAAGGTAGACTTTTATCAAATAGAAAGTGAAAACTTCCTTTAAACTCTGATCCCAGATCTTTGATGTGATCCAAGCAGTTGAAAGTCTGAAGCCACAAAGTTTCATACCAGCTTGCAAAAAACAGAAGTTCTTCTGCCTGTTATAATGTGATTTACAAGAGCTACATGGCTAGGCGTTAAAGACTGAGATATTCACATTTGGGTTTGACCTTAGTACATTTCATAATTTTAAGGGAACATGTCTGAAGTTATTTATTTCTGTATTCAAAGGTGGTATGAAAAGAAGGGAAATCGTCCCCTGATATAGGGAAGGTATTTATTCCCCAAGCATTTTTACCTGTGTTTTATTTTACCAATAAAATCAGTTTTGATTTGGTAAGAAAGAGGTTTCTTCAGAAGAAGGAAAAGCTACACCTTTATCAAATCAAAACAAACTCAGACACTTGTCATTCTCCCAAACTGCACATGATTATGAGGCCTAAGACAAGAAGCATAAGCTTAGCAATTTTTTGCCCTTTTTTTTTTTTTTAAGGCTCTGGTTGTCTCATATGTTAGACAGGCATGTGTATTATACACATCCACCAGGGGACAAAGATCAGAAATTTAAAAGATCTGTTTGTGATTTTGGATGGGATGTGGCACACAGATGAAAGAGCAAATATTTTTCCCCTTGGTTTAATGCTAGCACTAGATTCCTAAATTAAGCCCAGCAGGAAACAAACATCCACCACAGATTTCAAAAGAAATCTCACATCTTTGTATTAAAACGTGTTATTTTAAGAGTCCCAAATGCTGCATGTCTGATTTTTATTAAGTCCAGAGACAACATAGGAAGTGTTATTTGATTTACTTTAAAAGAACATAGAAAATATCAGTGGACAATGGGATGTAAATTGCAGGAAGCCAAAAGAAAATTGAGGAGTAGGAGATAATGGGCCTGATGCTATTATCTGTAAGAATACTAGGGCCACAGGCTTCAAAAAATTACTTTTATGACCTTGAGAGCTAGCTCAGACTAAAGAACATGAAGTTAGCAGATTTTCCAGGGGGAGAGGAAGGACAACAGTCTCAGTTTTTCTCTTCCAAATAGACTGGGGAGATGTTTCTGATATGCACTTCTGATTTCCTTCTACACCAATAACCACAATGTTGTACTCCAAAGGAGGGCAAATTAGACATCATCCCACACTTCCTAACACATTTCATGTTGGAGGTTCTTGGTGAAAAGAACAAGAATTCTAGATCCATATACCAATGCAGTAAAATGTCCAACCCTGAAAATTGTTTTCTCCTAACACTCCATCTTTCTTTGTACAAAATGTAAAAGTACTAGGATAGGATTTTGCC
Source organism: Lepidothrix coronata (assembly GCF_001604755.1). Taxonomy (NCBI): domain Eukaryota; kingdom Metazoa; phylum Chordata; class Aves; order Passeriformes; family Pipridae; genus Lepidothrix; species Lepidothrix coronata. The sequence goes on along the minus strand of NW_016690203.1, from coordinate 6,671,641 downwards.
CAGCTGAATCACAATACACTGAGCTTTTATTTTGGAGTTTGCAGATATTATTTTTTTCCTCTTCTTTCCCACTGACTTTGATGATGTTTTGGGATTAAAACAAGGAGCAGACAGTTCCCATGAGATGAAAGACATAACTGCAAAGAACACTTACTTAGAAGATTAAAAAAAAAAACCTCTTGGAGTTTGAGATGCTGTTAAGTATTTATTTAAAGAAACACTCCCTTGAAGGGGCTTAGACTTCAATATTTTAAATAAGTTTCTGCTTTATCAACTCTAGTTGGAAATAAAATGCTTTTTTTTAATTGCCACGCTGATGAAAATTATAACAGTACATTCCCAAGCAGGCTAAATGTATTATTACAGGCAGGAAGAATAGCTCCAAGTTCTTCTCTAAACAGTGCCAGTAATAAAACCTAAGCTTCATTCTCTTTTACAGCCAATTATAATTCCCCAATTATAACTCCCAGCCACCCTTACTCCAGTAGCACCATTTCAAAAAAATATTCCACACATCCCTCCTTCATCAGTTAACTCCCAGTTGGGCACAGAGGCAGTTCCTGTGCTCAGGCAAAGCCTGAGCCATGGTTCAAGAGGTTCAGCCAAGCTCTCAGGCCAAACAGAATAGAGACCTGGTAGGCTCACACATCTCTCAGAAAGGACTAATTTATCTTCCTTTTCTAGCCAGTCCCTTATTTCATAACAATTTTACTGCTTCCAGCCCTACCCAAACCTCCCACAACTGTCCAAGAAAATGAAAGGTTATTGGGTGAAGCGATGAGGGGGGGCAGGGGGTGGGGTGGGAAGGAAGAAGTAGTCTTGTTTTCTTTGGGAACTGAGCTAAAGCCAGCAGTACTTTTGACAGTAAGTAGAATTCTGCCCACATGAATGAGCTTTCTCCCACTCTTGGGTCAGCCAAGACGCACGCACTACTTCAGGTACCTACATTCACTACCTTCTGTCTCCAAGGTTCAAGTCTCACCATAAGTTGTTTCCAATACCTTCAAACTTTTAAAATCCACCTCTGGTTGTGATGTTGATGAAGTATTGGATTCACTATAATCTCAGATTAAAAATTATGCAGGATTCTAAGAAAATGCTGACAGGGACAGAAGAAAATATCAGTTAACATCCAAAACTCATCTCTTGTAGAAGGCCAGCAAAACTACACATAGAACTCCCTGGATGTATCAGCCTTCAGGTGTAAGAATTTGGCCTATCTTTGTAAAAGATACGTTCATCCTTTGCAAGCTTTCTGCTTGATATAGAATAAAAAGGACTGCATACTCTATAGTAAAAAACTTTAAAGTTGTGTTTACTGCCAGCTTTGGAATCTAGGAAAGAAAGTTTCCTCCTTTCATTACATTTCTCAGCTTGCAATGTACTTTAGGTTTGTGTTTCTCCACAGTCCTAAAATGCAGATTTATCCTTTTATATTTGATCCTCTATTTTATTCCAATCACTCACTTATTATGCAGGGCTTTTTCCTCAAAATTTGCCCCATATTATGAAGTACCAGTGCTGTATCAAATTGTACCAGAAATGTCAAATACAGAATTGCTTTTCAAACATGATTTGGTTTTGCTTTTAAATACGGCTGTGCCAGAACTGTTATTTAACATACTGAGCATTGTATTAGCATGGGCTGTGGCTGTCTCTTGGACATGTTTGGATGGCTTATGCTCTAGGACTATAAAAAATTGCAGGTGACTTCTGTTACTAGAGGAGCTGTCAGTCAGCTTGAATTACTGACATATTTTTGTGCAGTGTAGCTGCAAATACGTCCCTCAGTTTTCTTTTTCACTCTCAAAATGTAAACATCCAGAGCTATCATCCAAAGGAAGGTCACAAGGTTGAACACGGGAACAAGCTATTCCAGAACCTGAGATGCCATCAAAACTAAATGCTTATTTTGCAGCCAGTACACAGGAGAAAGTTTAACTCTCCTCTTCCATTAGCTTCTTTTAAGACCCTTTCATATCAATATATAAAATCCAGACTAAAAAAATATATCCAGAGACTGTTCCACAGTGTCCAGGGAGGGTGTTACACCCTTCATTTGATGCTTAAGCACCAATGTCCAAAAAGATTCAGTGAGTGGCAGGAAACTATGAAAACAGAATTAAAGAAGAGATTAGGATTCCCAACTACTACTAAATCATTGTAAATGGAGACATATAGACTCAAAATCAGGCAATTTCAGAAGTCTAACACACTTCATCATTGTTCCAAAATACACATCATAATTATTTTATCTTTATCTTTATTATTCTTTCATCATACACTAACATACTACCCCTTAGGACATGACAACACTCTTTCCATAAGACGCCATTTCCTTTCAATAGTCTGAATGAAGAGTGATAATTGAACAAGTGATCATTAATTATTTGGCCTTACTTTCACTATAATTGTGAAGTCCAATGTCTTGTTTACCATGTACTATTCAAAGCCTGATTTGAACAATGAATTATTCATTTGCTTGTGAGTTTTTCTACAGTGCTCATCACAACATCTGAATGCATTACAAACATTAAGCGACTCATTTTCACATCATCTTTGTGTGATGAAGTGAATGATACCATTGTATGCACATTACAGAAGCAGGGGCATGACACAGGGATATTAAAGCATCTGTTAATTCCAAGTGCACAAAAGGAGGCTTGCAGGGCCAAGTTTCTTCAAAATACTTGTATTTGTCACACCATTTGTGTCAGCTTCAGTAGCACACATGGATCATAATTGGAGGTGGTTTCAGAGCAAGACTTTAGACAATGAGGAGGACAATCAGGATGGCCTGATCACACGAAAACATTTTGGTTTTAAACTCTACTATGCATAAGATGTGATGAGGCAAAAATGTTGACAGTGGAGGGAAAGAAATTCTCAGAACAAGCTGTTACATTACAGAGGTATGAAAGAAGGTAAACAGCAAAACTCAGATACAACAGCAGATGCACCAGCACACAATAAGGATTCATACTGTGCTGCTTTTTGAGATACCCTCACATTTCAGAGGTCATCTTTTCTTCATTAGATATGGAAGAAACATAGGATCAGGAGAGGGCTGAGGTAATTTAATGCCTTCTTTGCCTCAGTCTTTAACAGTAAAACCAGTTGATCTCAGGGTACTCAGCCCCTTGAGCCTGAAGACAGGGACAGGGAGCAGAATGAAGCCCCCATAATCCAAGGGGAAATGGTCAGTGACCTGCTGCATCACTTAGACACACATGAGTTCACAGGGCTGGATGGGATCCACCCAAGGGTACCGGGGGAACTGGCAGGAGCACTCACAAGCCACTTTCCATCATTTATCAGCAATCCTTGCTAACTAAGGAGGTCTCAGGTGACTGGAAGTTGACAAATGTGACACCCATCTACAAGATAGGCCAGAAGGAGTATGCAGGGAACCACAGGCCTGTCAGCCTGACCTTGATGCTGGAGAAGGTCATGAAACAGATGATCTTGAGTGTCATCATGCAACATGTACAGGACATCTGGGGGATCAGGCCAGCATGGGTTTATAAAAGGCAAGTCCTGCTCGGCCAACCTTATCTCTTTCTGTCACAGGGTTACCTGCTTGGTGAATGAGGGACAGGCTGAGGATGTTGTCTACCTGGAAGTTAGTAAAGCCTTTGACTCTGTTTCTCATAGCATTCTCTTGGAGAACCTGGATGCTCATGGATTGGATAAGTGCACTGTTCACCATGTAAAAAACTGGCTGGATGGTATGGCCCAGAGGGTGAAGGGCCAGTCCTACTTAATACCTTTATTGACGATCTGGACGAGGGGATCAAGTGCACCCTCAGTCAGTTTGCAGACAACACCAAACTGACTGGGTGGGAATCTTGATCTGGGGGAGCATAGGAAGGCTCTATAGAGGGATCTGGACAGGCTGGATTGATAGGCCAAGGCCATCAATGAGGTTCTACAAGGCGAAATGCCAGGTCCTGCACTTGGATCATGACAATCCCATGCAGCACTACAGGCTGGAGGAAGAGTGGCTGGAAAGCTACCTGGCAGAAAAGGACCTGGGGATGCTGACTGACAGGTGAACATGAGCCAGCAGTGCGCCCAGGTGGCCAAGAAGGCCCGCATAAGAGATAACATGGCCAGCAGGGCAGTGATCATCCCCCCACTGTACTCTGCACTTGTGAGGCCTCATCTTGAATCTTTTGTGTCCAGTTTTGGGCTCCTCGCTACAAGAAAGACACTGAGCTACTGGAACATGACCAAAGAAGGGCAATGAAGCTGGTGAAGGGTCTGGTGCACAGATCTCATGAGGAATCACTGAGAGAGCTGGGTTTGTTTAGCCTGGAGAAAAGGAGGCTCAGAGGGACCTTATTGCTCTCTACAGCTGCCTGAACTGAGGTTGCAGAGAGGTAGAGTTGGTTCCTTCTCCCAAGAAAGACTTACCACCAAGCCAGGAGCACACCAAGATAGCATGCCATCAGAGATTAAAAAAGGCTTGGAACAACAGGACTCTCTTTAATATTTCCCTGTCAGATGTAATTCACTCAAACACATCCGACCTCGTTAGATAAAATGGAAAACCTCTGTATGCTAGTAGTATGTATTTATACAGTTTCTATTACGACAACTTCTTCAACAGTTTGATCCTTTCCCCAGTGTCTAAACCTGGGGAACAAAATCATACATGCAGACCATCTGCCATCTTACTCAGCCTTCCAATAAATGGCTATCCTTACACAGGGTTTACCTTTTTATGAGTGAAAATGAAAACAGTTCCAAATGATGTTAAACTTTCCTAAGGGGCAGACATGGAAACAAAGCTGCTGTGGTGGAAAAAATCCTTTCGCAATTACTGTACCAAAAAAATTAAAAGGGTTTTCTGCTTCCATTCCAATATCCATGGTATTTCCATGAGAAATAAAGCTGAATATAGCCTTACCATATGCAGGGCAGCACACATGTTGTGTTCGGCAGCTGCAACCCAACAGTCTGCTTATTGTAGTCCAACACTGATTTTTTGGAAGTGACCCAGAATCTGTCCCCCGTTCTGCAAAAGTTCTCTTACAGACTGTGAGCATGCTATTGGAAGATGCCTTCCTCCATGCCTTCAAAAATCTGATTTAGTTGCTACAATCCAATTATACAGCAAGGACAAGCAGGTTTGTCTGATAGTCTTACTTGCAGTGTTCTTCATTCTTTGATGCCAGGTCTCTTTCCTGGTTTTCCAGGCAGTCTGGGAAAGTCCCTTCTGAATGCAGTAATCCCCATGCATTAGCTGCAAACCCAAATGCTCCTCTAGTCTTTGCAGGAGTCCCCATACTCATCATTTAGGAAAATGTGGTTCAACACTAACAGTAGTGGTGATTCCCAAGGTGCTACCATACCAGAAACAGGCTACTTTGGTTGTAGCTCTCTGAGGAGAAACCACCTGGAGGTTCTGTCGTATAGCTGACAGCATCAGTGTCATGTACCAGACATCAGTAACAGATGTATGTACAATTTAAGCCTGAATCAAGGTCTGGTGGGAGGTTTTTTCTCCTGTGGGAAGGCAGATCTAGAAGAAAAAGTTATAAGGAATTCAGTGAGGAGGCACATAAGGCAGTCTCCTGGCATTTACGTGTTATCATTTGCTTGACTCCAATGCTTCAATTTCTGTCAGTTGCTGATTTTAAAGAGATTAAAACGATAACCACTGCTGAACTAACAAGCCAGTCATCAGACAACACTGACAGCAAACCTGATGGAGAGGAGACCACATGGAAGAAAAACACCCACGTGGTCATTTCCGCTCAGGACTTGAGCTAACGTCCAACTCTTACTGTACCAGTCATAGTAGCTGTGTCTTCATATAAAATGTTCTACCCAGTTTTTTTTCCTCATTTCATATTACACTAAACTAAAAGACACTTTGGCTTAAGTAGATAAAAAAATAAAATCTGCTTGGGGAAATAAACTGCTCTCAAAATTTCAGCTCAGCCCAACTTTAATATAACATAAAGTCTGACCCCTCTATAAACTTTAGGGTTGTTAGGAGACTGTGGCGATATTTCAAACACTATTTGCCTTTTATGTCTGAATGTTTGAGAAATGTTACCAGTGAGCAAGCCCAGGAAAAAAATCAGGTCTGAGCATCTCCCACCCAGAAGAACAATGTGGAAGCTAAAGCAGCAAAAGTGAGTTGAGTGTTTTATGAGAAGAATGAGATCCCAAAGACTACACTCCTCCCTAAGTCTGTGTCTGTGCTTAGACTAGAGAGAGAAGAGAAAGGTGAAGCAGTTCTAGACTCGAGAGTGTAAGATGGTAACACAAGAGTCACCAGTAGGTAGTTTTAACTTGAATGAACAAGGGCATGGACAAAAAGCATGTTAGCAAATATGACTTCCACTGTAGCTGGGTATGAAAGACCAATTAATTTAGCACATTTAGACAAAAAATCTGCAGCACAGGCATTTGATAGCTCTAAGTCATGTAAAAACTGTTTACATTTGTGCTGAAATCTAAATTTTCTGTTACTTTATGATCACCAAAACACTTGTACACAAAAGAATTGCTTAAAAGAGTTCAAACATCTGCTGAGCTGGGATAATTCATAATTGTTCCACTGTTTCAGTATTTAAAAATCATTTTCTAATGTAGCCTTCTATAGTCTGACAATAGCATTCATTCCATTTAAACCTTTTTTATATATATATTTTCCCTTCAACATAAGTTTTATCTATGTTGTTTAGGCTATGGTTTATGTTACATCATCGTATAACACAAATCAGCTTTTGATTATTGGGGTAGGTGGAGGACAGAGGAATAAAAAGGATTATTTTTTTTAATCTACTTAATTTAAAAATCTATATTTGAAAAAATTAACAACATTATAAGAAGGCAATTTATGCATTGGAGTATTAATTAAAAATATTATAGGCTGTTAAAATATTATAAGGAATATCTCATGGTTTTTAATAAACTACTTGGAAATTTCTTACATAATGTTATGTAAATATATATATCTTAAGTGTTACTAAGTTTGAATACAGCAATTTTGGAACTGTGTTTTAACATGGAGCACAAGTCCCATGGCTATTGGAGATTGAGTGCTGTGGAAACTTTACTCTTCCCCTTCCCCTCTTCAGCTGCTAAAATATCGCTCTAATGGCTCCCTCAGGCTGGGTTCAAGGAGCAACACCGAAATACTACAGGAATGGCTGCAAAATTTGATACCTTCTTTTGTAGCCTTTCTCCCTCCAGCCAAACTGCAGAGCTTTCCTGTGAAGGGGTGAAGGGAATAAAAATGAGACTTTTGTCTGCCTTATACACAATAACTAAAATGAATGGTCGTAGCCCCAGAACAGAGAAAAACACCTCTGTGTCCTGTCACAAGTTTCAAAGCAGTGGTCCTACTGAGTAAGCCCCTGGAGGAAGAAGCTTTTCATTATTGTGAATGTAGTAACACTGCTAATCCATGAACACTCAAGCCACACCAACAAAACAGGAGTGAGATTAGTCTGAAAATCTTACATTTTTAAAAAATATGTTTATGCATTTTCTCTATCTTATGTCTCCTGAAGTTTTAAACTAAAATTCAGTCTTATTGTCAACTTTTTTTCCTCCCCTCTCCCTAAAACTGGAATTGCTGAAAAGAAACTTTACTTTTTGTAAGAAGGAGCAACGTAATTTCACAGAATTGTTCTCCTCCAGGAGCAAAGATCACAAATATCACCCAATATCTAGAGGCTACAGTCCTAGACTGAAGCTGCATTAAGTGCTTTGCAAAATACTCACTTCATACTTTAAATTAAATTTTTTAAAGGCCGGCCAGTGACTCATTAGAAAAATGCTGGAAGCACGCCAGGTACTCTATTCAAAACACCTTGAAACAAACTGCACTGTTGTCTATATTTGGAAACCATAAAAAAGTTGCAAAACCAAAACCATATACATGCAAAATATACGTTTTCAAAGAAAACAAGTACAGATAAACTACAAGGATAACATATGGTTTGGATATGAATGTGGTTCATAACTGTTACTGGTTAATTAGTTCAAACTTTACCAAGAGTGGAGTTTCGAAGATGCAGGGACATGTGTTAAATAAATGAGACATATTTTGGAATCCTGAAAGACCTAAAAGTCCCAAAATCCAACTGGTAGGTCTTTCAGCCTTGCAGAAACACTGTTCTTGGAACACTTCTCTGTGGATTAGGCATGAAAACCATTGTTGGGGAAGCTGGGTCCTTACTCCCGTTCTCATCTGTTTACTCTTGTCTCAAGTCAGTCACCTACACACAGTCTCAGTTCTGTCACCAGAAAAAGATGTCTGATGTCACAGACTTGTTTAAGTAATACATATAACCAAAGCCAAGTGACAAGTCATTGCAGTTACAACTTCCGCGTGAGGGGAAGAGGAGGGGCTGGCACTGATCTCTTCTCTGTGATGACCAGTGACAGGACCCGAGGGAATGGCCTGAAGTTGTGTCAGGGGAGGTCTAGTTGGACATTAGCAAAAGGTTCTTCACCCAGAGGGTGGTTGGGCACTGGAAGAGGCTCCTCCGGGCAGTGGTCACAGCACCAAGCCTGACAGAGTTCAAGAAGCATTTGGATGATACTCTCAGGCACATGGTGTGACTCTTGGGGATGGTTCTGTGCAGGGCTAAGGGTTGGACTTGATGATCCTTGTGTGTCCCTCCCAACTCAGCATATTCCATGATTCTGTGAAGACTAAATCTGTGTTTTTTGATCTAGCTTTTATTTATACCCAGTAGTCACAATGAGCTTCATGTACCTTTCAAAACCAGCAAACAATTTTCCCAAAGTAGTCTCCCCATTTTGCAGTTTAATGTAAAATAGTGTTTTCTTTTTTCAAAAATTGATTCCATCTATTTTACCACCATTATGAAGGAGAAAACACCAGAACTGTGTTAAAGCAAAGTTTTGAAATGGTTGTATCCTAATCTTGGCAGATATTTTTTATCTTAGCTAAGAAGTTAACATTAATGCATATTCAGCAGAGGACATGCTTGCTACCTAGTCATAGTATTACCCTGTGATAAGGACTGTTATAAGGCAATAATTTTCCAGAATTTGATATTCCATTTCCAACATATGTAAAATAATAGCTATAAAATAGCAGTAAGACAGAAAGAAAATTATGTATCATCAGGATCACCTTGCATCTCCTTAAATTTTATTAATACATCTCTCAAAACCAAAAAAGGAAAGATGATTATAAAAGATACTTCATAGTAACAGCCAACATTTTTTGTTTAAATGATGTTAGGATTCTTCAGAGATGTTAATTTTGAAGCATGACCTTTAACCCTAAGAAAATCTTCTATCAGCTATGTCAGTTGCTGTTAGTCATTGCTGAAAAAGAAGTGGGAAAAACAGAAATTCCCAGTACTTGAGGCAGCATTCTGGAGAGTTAACTATAGGACACCACATTTTATTGATCTCCTTTTACAATAGGACAACATCTACATTTCAGAATTGTATGAGGGAGTAACTGTAGAGTGTTTCAGAAAATTTTTATTTTAAAAAAAATACCCTAAAACCTAAGAATAAAAAATGAGTCAATCAAAAATTATTCTATTCCCTGTTTTTTCACAGACTCAATACATAGATTTAGGAAACATATTTTAGTTCTGTTTCTTATTTGATTCCCTTTCATTTTCTTTCTTCTTCCTCTCTTTCTCTCTCTATTTTTTTCAATATTCACTGTTTTAGAGTAGTGATTCATAAGGACATCAACACCCCTTTTAAAGGAGGAAGCTACTTTCCTCCTACAACTTTCCCTTGTGAAGTCCCCCAGTTGATTTATGAAATCCTGTTAAAGTAAGAGGTCATTTAAATAAGACATAAATCAATAGAAAAAAAGATCAACTTCTTTCCTGCACAGGTGTCACTTCTATTTATTTTGAGTGCAAACCCCAGTGATCACAAGTTCAGAATATTTATACTGCAAGCCAATCCTCATGGTTTGACAACTGATCAGTTGACAACTGATATTTCTTTGTTAAGCAGAGCAAAAACCTTTATGGTCCCATCAGATCTTGAGAGTTTTACAGGACCCCTAGCAAGATTTTACAGTAACAGGACACTACTCAGCCTTGTAGTCTTGTGTTCCTCAACACAAGCTGATGCAACTCATCTTTGTGCTCTACTTCAGTGATACTCTCTGAACTTCATGAGGTCGGATAATTCTGAGCACTCTGGTCCCTAAGAGACCACCATGCATATCTGGATCACCTATAAAAGGAAAGATTTGAGTGCAGACGAAAACATCCACTTACCTAACTTAGCCATAAGGAACCATGGTACACTTCAACCAAGGAGAAGCATTATCTACCACTACCTTCCAACATAACTCAGTAAGCAAGTGCCCTCCTACCAGACTTTATTTTGCTGTGTTCATTGATTATGAAAGCTCAACAGTGTCTGCAATACGGAGTTACAGGCACAGCAGACAAATTAATTGGAAAAAAAAAACCAAACTTACACGTCTCCCAGGACTGAGCAGGTATGGCGAGGCACCGAGTTGCAGATGTACCTGATGCACTGTAATACACTGATAGATAGGCAGCCTGAGGACCAAGGAGCTGGGGGGAACACAAAGTTCCAAGTCACACCAGTCAGACAGGTGTATATATAAACCTCTTAATGCTTCTTCTTACAGCTTCAGTCAAAAGCAAGAGAAATATTTTGTCTCACGGCATTCTTTGATCTGAATTCTGATAATCTATCATTTGCACAACTGAGTTATTTCCTCCCCTCCTCCTCCTTGCTCCCTTCCTCATGGCAAATCAATTTGCTTCAACCCTATAACACATATCCTATCTCACAGAAGGACACATATCTATACAGATGTAATGTTTATTCAAAATCTCAGCAGATTTAAGGTGATGCACTAACAGAATGGTTTCCTTTCTACACAGAAAGTGAAGACACACCCAGTATACAAAAGTTTATCACAAATCTACTAACAATGAAATAAATAAAATAATAATTCTGATCACTAGTACTGGAAATTCTACCCTCATCCCAAAACAATGTATTTCTGCTAAAATCTTTCTGAATCTGAATGCTACTTGCTGAAGTATCATTAATATGCTTCCATCCAGTAGCACAGGAAATGAATCATATCTAGTCTGCAAGAAATTCTTTAAATTATGCACATATTTATCAGTCTCGTCCTACATGCAAAAATCTACCTTTACAATTTCTGGAAAACACTGATAAACACTGCTTGGGAGACAAGAAATGTACAAAGAAAGAAAAAGAATGAATTTACATGGGAATTTACTGTGTCTGCTGGTCATACAAATGAACCCAATTCCCACAATTAAATCTATGGTGTTATCAAGAAAATCAGTTTATTTTAAGACTGTCAACCCAATACATAAATTTCCTTTTGTGCTTGAAATGCCTTTATCAGATAAGATAGCTTTTGTTTAAACTGCTATTTTCAGCCTTTGCTTTGAGGGTTTTGAACATGCAGAGTGTAGTAACTTGAGATTTCCTACCCTGTTTTAAAATGTGTTTCTTCTGTCTGTTTGTATTTTGTAATTTCCTGTCAAATAACCTCACCGTAACTAACTTTCCTTGCTCCAACCTACTACTTTTTTTTTTTTAAAGCCATTCCCACTTCCTGAGGATGGTAATAAAACACTGATTACATTCGGCTGTTATCTGCCTTTTCTTCCTCTGCTTCCCCCTCTCTCACTCCTTTTGTCAAAGCCAGCACTCAGGTTTCAGCTCTTCATGGACTGAGAAAGGCACATAGGGGAGAGGAAGCAAATCAGACTGCAGGAATCCAGATTCATTAGAGTTTATTGGGTCAATCACCAGCTGGATCAGAGCCAGACAATTAGGTTGTGCAGCCCCTGAAGTCTGGATGCATTGCTCTCCTTCCAGAGCCAAGCAAACTCCATAGCAGGGCACACGTCGGCACCATGCCCTGCTGTCTGCTGTGGCCGTGTGGTTGGAAAGAGGAAAGGGAAGACAGCAGCACACTGCTGCTTTGAATCAGTTACTGGAAAAAAAAGTTCATTTAGCCAATTTCTTCTTCATTAAGCATGAAGCTGCTCATATTTCCAACTGAATTCTCTCACTGGTTTTTGACAATTCCTACCAAAAATACAGTTTACTAAAACATCACTATACAGAGCCTATAGACTATTTACCTTCCTTTGAAATTCTTTAACTACTTCTACTTGTATTCAACTGCACATTTCCATTTCAGCCAAGCTTAGCTCCCACTTACTGTTCTCTCACTCTGTCCCCCCTTTTTGCTATCCACAAGACATCATCCCTACCTATTTCAGCAATTGCTCCTTTCCTCCTTTTCCTTTTCTACAAACTTGTTGCAAGCATAGGCTAAAGTCAATGCACTTGCTTCATCTCTTCCAGCTCTGTACTGAATCATGTCCAGCCCAGTTTTCCCTGTTTCCCTTTGAATGAAAGTGTTTTCACCACGGTAATTCATGATCTCTTCCTGGGCAAGTCTCAAGAATCTCCCTTCTATTTAGCCCTTCTGGTTCTTTTGATATTGCTGAACATCATCCTTGCTCTGAAATCTCATCCTCATTGAGTGTCAAATCAGTTGCTATCTTTCCTGTCAATGATACTTTGCTGTTCTGGGCAGCCCGTCACATTGATGAGCACTTCTGAAAGCTCTGCCGCTGGCACAGTTTTCTTCCCAGTTTAACACAATTAGGTGATCTCTTTAGCTGTCACCTCTGCACTGATGGTTCAGATTCCATTCCAAGAGTGCCAAAGCAGTCTAAGGTGACCTAGAAGGAATGTGTGGTAAAAGACAGGAGAGGGACATAGGCCAGGAACCTTAGAGCAGATCAAGCAGCTTATGAAAACATGTTGTCAGACACATCTTTTCCCCTTCTAAGTTGTCTCCTTTGCACTTAAACATGAGTCATTTTACCTCCCAAATTTTAAAACTTCACATTTTGTCACAAACATAAATTAACTGGCCCTAACACAAAATGCCTTCCCTACAGTACTTCCTTCTCTCCCTACAACTGATGCCAACTTTGGGATTTCAATGCTTACAACAGCAAATTTAAAATCACTTCTAATATTTCCTTCTCTCCTTCTGAGTATCAAGTTCAGCCCTACCCTTTCAGTCACTTTCTTACAGTCTCAGCAGCTTAAAGCTCTCCTTCTGTATTTTATTATAACCAGTCTGACAACATTCTCCCCTTGAGTATCCCAAAAATGCCACTGCTTTCTGCCAGGGCAGAAAAGGTACAACTGTTGAACTCATGTTCCCATCTCTGTTCAGTCAGAAAACCTCCAAGTATACCCTTCAAGCAGTTTCCTAAGATGTCATCATATTTAAAGTTCTTTTCACACCCTCTTCTTCAACCTTTTCCTAAAGTTTACATACTTCAAACCTTCCTGAATTGACTTAATGATACTCAAGAACCACAATACCAAGAAGCATGACACCACAAAACTACTTTTGTTCCAGACAGTTGACACAATTAAGCACAAAGCATAGAGCTCAGTGGTCGACAGTGGATGTTGAAGGATCTGTTAAAAATATTTGTAGTCATCCCTTCAATGTCTGAATTTAAAGTTTACCTATTTCTATGCAATTCAGGAGCACTGCCATGTTCAAGCTTTGCTTCCTCACATTCAGATTTTTTTCTCCTGATGGTCACCACCCAGGTTTTTTCAGGGGGATGTGTGGTGGGGTACTTTTCACACAGGGACCACATCTAAATTCTGCTTAATCCCTGCACAAGCAGCAGCATTACATAGTAGTGTAACTGTTTGAAAGTTGAATATTCTTTTTCTACATGTCTAAACATTACTTGTTAGCTTCCACTGAGCCTGAAATCTGGCAACTCTAACTTTACCCTTTTCTGACCACTTTTTCTCCTTCCTTGGGACACAAAATTCAGACAGCTGGAGTACTTGCAAAAACTCCTAATGGCTGCATTATTCGGGTCCCCGAGCTCTCAGTACAGCCAACTTGCATTGCTAGCAGGTTGGCAAACTCACATTTGCTATCTTTCAAAGACAAATTTTAATTAAGGACATATTTTAATCCTCCCTTCATTTTAATTAAATGGATTTCTGATCACTTGATCTGAAGTTACTCCCCAAGTAACTTCAACTCTTCTATGATCTCATTATTAGCTGTTTAAACCACAACAGATACTCTTATTCAGGATGTCCTTTCTTCTTGTGTTTTGGTGGGGGAGGGTAGGTTCCATTTGGGTTTTTTTTAATGATCTTTTGCACTGTTATACTCATGGACAGTCTATACCTTCCCTTTCTGTTCTTTCTGAACACAGCAAGTAAGTGCCACATTTCCAGCAAGACTACTATTCTGCTACTCATCTATTGTTCTCTACACCATTTGCCTTCTTGGGTAGTTTAGATTCCCTTTCCCTAATGACCTGGTACTGAAGTACAAGCCTGCTATATTTAAGTACAAACCTTTTCCTTGTTTCTAACTGACCACAACCAATTGCCTTGTCAGGTTAGACACAAACCTTTCATTAAATGTCCTCACGATTCAATTAAGATCACTATAATTTCCGTCGCTTTCTTTTTTCTTGCTCTACTTCCATTATCCATTAATGTATCTTCCCCCTTTTTGACTTCTGCACACTAAAGCCAATCATGGATATCATATGACCATCTTCAGACCTCTTCCCAGCATTTCTTGGCATATTCAACTGCTGTAACAGACTCAGCATCAAAGACCAGTACCCCACACAGTGATACAGATCACCTCTTAAGAAATATTCTAATTTCTTGAATGTTCCCCAACGGAAACACAGGCCAAGCTTTCTTCCCATCTGCCCATCTCACTTACGAGTCTTCTCTAGGAATTGGGTAATTCTGATCACCAGAATCCAAATTTTCCGCAGAAATCACGGCAAAAGTGTAACTTAGAAGGGATCTTCATGTCCTGATATATTTTTCCTAAAAAAGAGTAAAAGCACTGAAGTTCCACTTTAAACTGTAGCAAATAAGTGAGGGAGTAAGGCACCATGGACTGATGGAGAGTAAGAGTCAGTCTACAAAAACTGTAAAAATTACAGATAGAATAGAGGTAGACTGTTAGGTACTTCTAAAATAGAATTGATTTTTGTTTAAGGCAGTACAAAGTGTAGGGAAATCTAGAAAGAAAATAATAAAGGTGATATGTCTGGAAGACTTTTTGCAGAAGCAGTCTAAAGGGACAGTAACAGAATGAAAGAATACATGCTAAAACCAGAAAAACTAACAAGGCAGAGAGAGAGAATCATAAGGTGATGAGAGACGGGGCAAGAGCTTTAGCAGTACACAGAGATATGTCTTTTCTTCATAAGTCCACAAATAACCAAAAACATCAGATAGCTTCTTGTGAGAGAATCTAAAAGAAAAGTCAAACTGAAGTTGATATTGGTCAGAACTCTGATCTGTAACATAAGTGTAGAAAAAATGGTGAGATTACCACAAAGAAATGTAACATATTTTCCTCAGACAGGACTCAAGTACAAACACATTCTGACTCATCAGAATAGAAGATACAGAGAGTAAAGGGAAACCTGCAGAATTACTCCTACACTGAAAGCCATGTGTAGAATATCCTCCCAGACATACAGTGATAGAAAGAAACAACAAGTCATAAAAGTGTAGGGAAATTAAGCCTGATTTAAAACTAAAAATCATGGTCACCACTGAAGGTGACTAACAGATTCTCAGTAGTCCTTAAATATTGAATGAAATATTCCTGTATCCACTTATATGATTTTTTTTTTCCAAATCAGCAGCATGCCACAACTTTTGCTGGCATCCTGCATAACAGATCTGACAGTTCAAAACCTTTGAGCCTCATTTCTGTCATGCTACAATTCAACAGAGTTACATTGGTTTGTCAATATTAAGTGCACAGACTTTGCATACACTGCATCCCCAATACCTGTGGACTCTGTCCAACTGAGTTCCCTATCAGGACACAGCTGCTAAATATTTCTTGTATTTACCATTGGAAACAGTTTGTGTAATGCTAGATAGAAAGATATTTACCAGCGGAATAACCACAGAGAAGGATTCAGCACTTGTAGTCTATAATGAAGCACGATGTAGCACAGTAGAGACATCAGCTCAGTGCCTAACTCCACTTGAAGAAAGACTGGATAATTTAACTTAATTCTAAAGAGGAAACCTCTGTAATTCCCAGTAGAACAAGTCTATGAGGTTTTAAAAAGTTCTCAAAAAAAAAGCTGTAGATTATTTCACATCACCAGCTGTCAGCCAATAGCCTGGATAATGAAAATCCACAGTTTTATGGCTTCCTGCACAGTTCCTTGCAGGCTTCAGAGTAGCTGTTTCTCTCTTATTTGCCTACACTCACTATGATTTCCTTTCTCTTTACTTCAAGAAAAATGTACTTTTATTATTCCATCTGTAGGAGATGACAAGAGGGATTAACACTATCAAAAATGTTGCATGTGACCTCTTCTTTTATGGGCACTATTTGTCACAGAGGTTCATTAGACTTGTGTTTCCTGAACTTACTTCAGTCAAGAAATGAACTTTTAAGATGGATGAACACTCACAGCATAGCTGCTTTAAACAAAACTGCCCCAGTTTGTAAATAAGAAGTGATTAGAGAAATTCACTGTAGAAATCAGTCACATTAATCAGCTGGTTGTAAAGTATATTGATGCGCACCAACTAGAGCTCTCTAAACAATTTTGTTAACCTTTAGCAAAAATGTGAAGGAATATGCTGCAAAATGGTTTGGTTTAAAATAGACAGGACATGCTCCTTTTAGGAGAACAGTTAAGTTTCAAGATTATTATTTTATTCAGATTTTCCCAGGACAATTGGACCAAAAAGAGTAATTTATAGTTACAGCACTCTTTTCTACAAGTTCATTCCAGGTTGTGAACAGCAACAGCCCATGGCAGGACAGGGAGTGTTTATGCAAAGGCAGATGGTAGCTGGGGACTTGTGGTGCAAGACTGATACTAAATCAACATAGAAAGAAAAATGAATTCCTAGAAAAACTCTAAGGATTTCCTCCAGCATTGCCACTAATTTGTTGGGGTGGGGTTTTTTTCAGCCCAAATCAGTGGAATTGCAGAATAATCTGTGAAACATGGAGCATGCCAGCAGGATCACAAGGGTGAGGGTCCCAGCAGAGGGCTGCCAGCAGGCCTCTCCCATCCCAGCACTCTTGGGCTGCAAGTCCACCCAGCACACACTGGCCCGCAATCCACAGCTGCACCTCCACAAGGTGCAGCTCGCACAGAACTGGATGGCTTGACAACACCTCAAGGACCTCAAGGAGCACAGCCAAAGGAATCCAGCTGAAAAGCAGACAGTCCAGGTGCACTGCCAAATGGCTAAGTTTGGTACTGGAGCTCACAGTGACCAGCGCCATCATCCTTAGGGCAGCAAGTGCATGTGTGCCAGGCATGAAATCAGGGCTGATAATAGTCCAGGGAGGGAAGGGATGGTTCAGTGCCTGCAGCAGTGGCCATACACACTTAAGAATAATGAATCTGAACATAAAACACCCTCCATCTCCCCAAGACTAGAGTAAAAATAACACTTAAATATACTTTTCCATTTTTTTGAAGAAGCATTTGATTCATATTTTCAGGTTTTTTTCCACAACCACCAGAAATAGAAAACTGATTTAAAAGGTGAGGAGCAAGAGACCAGAAACACAACAAACAGTCTTTATCTGTTGTTTTCTTCCGAGAGCTGCAGTTTTCAGAAGAACACCAAAGTCATGGCTAGGCTTCACGAACGAAGATTTGGGAATGGCTCTACCCACATTTGTTACAGGCGCCTTGGTGGCTAAAAAGGCCAATACGAGATAGACACGTCCGGTTGCAAAAGGCACAGCAGAAAGACTCCTTAGGTGGTATATTCTGCAAGACACGGTTCTTTCTGCGCTGTCTTTTCTCCTCAAGGGTGATCCTGTGTGCTTTCTCAAAAGCATCAGCAGCGTTATAGATGGTGTGCCTCCAGGCCTCCCGATTGGAGGTCAGAGTAGACCAGTTATGTTGATCAATATGGCCAAGGCTGAGATGTTTCAGGGAGTCCTTGTATCTTCTCTTTGGGGTTCCTCTCTTGCGGCAGCCGGTGGCAAGTTCACCATAGAGCAGGATCTTAGGGAGGCGGTGGTCCTTCATCCTTGAGACGTGCCCTGCCCATCGCAGCTGTGTTCTCATCAACATGGCCTCAATACTTGTGACAGCTGCTTGTTCTAGAACAGATGTATTGGTCACATAATCTGACCAGTGGATGTTTAGGATTGTGCGGAGACAGCGTTGATGGAAGCGTTCACTCTCACATCTATCATAATACGTCTCACAATACCTGGAAGATCTGAAGTCAACATTTTCAGAAGAAAACCTCACAATAATGATCTTGGCCTATCCTTAACTTAATTTTGTCCACATTAAACACAGTAGCCAATAAAAGCCTATTCTTTTGGGTGCAGGATGCAAGATGCAAGCATGAGAGGTTCTAAAACAGCATCTGCATGATACATGATGTGGGAAATTTAGACAAATTCAAGAAATTTACTTTTATTTCTCTTTATATACATCTACTTCTGATAGTTATGAACCCTAGTTTGCACAGGTAGGCCAAAATTAAGTTTAGAGTCAAAGTCTCGGTAAATTTGATTCAGATTTTAGCGAGTTACAAGCTAGAAGGTGTGTGATAAACACCACTCTGTTATAATAGCATCTCTCACTTATACTCAGCAGGGATATTTGTTTAAGTGACAAAAGAATTTGGTATCAATCCCTCTCGCTGAGTAAGCTGCACTTGATCTGTACAGCCAATGAATAATAAATCAATGCAAATTACACCACTTTATCACTAACAACCATTTTCTGGTCAGCTACACCACAGAATACAGTCTCTCCCACAGGAGACAAATAACCCCCACTGTCTTAAAATAGGAGTTATTTATAGCCCACAGGGAAACAATTGGGCTCTAACATATAATTTGCACCACTGTTTATATTTGCACTGAATTTGGCCCTTGAAATCTTTGGCTACAATGAATGCACAAGCTGCTTTCATCATTAGTGCATGACTCTGCAAATTATTTTTAATTGATATTTGAACATTTAGATGTTAGGCAGCTCCCCATGCCCCACAAGTACCACTTTACACTTGACAACCAGGTCACCCATACACTGCTCCTTAACCATCTGCAACTTTTCTAGGTAACAATTTTTAATAGAGGTTGGAACTCGTTTAAGGTATGAACTATCAAAGATAAAGCTCTACATCAGGAATGCAGACAAGGTTTATTACTCACTCTCTATTAGCATAGTATAAAGCCATTCTTCTTTTGAAAGATTGATGGGTTTAGCCCCTCAGAGGTGCCAAGAAGCTGCACGGATCTGGAGAAAGAGGCCTTAAGGGCACCCTGAGGCCAGTTAGGGCCTCACCTTTTACCATGAAAATTATGCTTTGCGTCGCATAATTTTCAAGAGCTTCTATCTAGAGCTCATCATGGAGCACTAGAGGAAAATATCACATCGATGTAAGCCAAAGCTAACTTCACCTATTCAAAACACTGATAAGAGCATGGAATAATAAAACCCACTACCATAACATCATGCAAATCATCCACTGCCCGCTTACCCACAATGGCTTAGTCCTGACGTACAAAATTCAATCTGAAGTAAAATTTTCTCCTCATACTTACATTAACATGCTCATATTAACAGCTTTGATGGCATGACCTGCTGAATTCAGGGACCAGCTGTCTGGACACAAACTCCCAACATGTAATTCTTTGGATACTGTTCAGCGAACAAGCCTCTCACGGGTAATGGCACGTGAAACCTTGAGAACAGTTGAGCCAAGCTAAGGGAATCAAACGCATGGGGAGAGCATGCACAGTAAACATGTGGGATGGAGGGAGGAGAAGGGAGAAAGATGCCTGTGAGCTGCCTCTGAGCCTGGTAGTGCCCATCTAGCTCTCCCACTGCAGGAAAATCCCAGCTTTCCCTAGGATGGGCAGCAAGCTCGGCTTCCCAAAGGTTCAGCGTCGGTGGCACCCCCAGGTCCATACTGGCTGCCGTTCAAGGGCAGAAATAGCAGCCACTGGGAGACCTGCCTGCCATGCCTCTTGAACCACTCCAAATTAAGTCAACTTCAACTGCTATGGGGTCTGAGGTTATCAGGGCAGAGATCTCTGCAAATAAAGAAATATAAACTGTGGGAGTCTGTTTGGACTCTTCCCTCTTTGTGACCAAGAAGCTTCTTTTAAGGCTGGTTTGACTTGCCTCGGAGGCTTCCCAGAGAGCTGTATAATACAGATGATTGAAATGCAGACTATGTCAACAGACACTTCCTTTGAGAGAGGTAAACAGGACAGCACCTTGTTCATCAAAAACAACCAGACATACCTATAGGGCACGCAGAGCCTGCCAAGATCCTTTGGGGTTTTCTCTTTCCTTTTAAAATGAAAACAGTTATAACTTTTTTTTCCCAAAATTTAATATTAAAAGAAGAAAATGCTGGCAACTCCCATTATGGTGTTATGTCAGCTGCTTATGTCAGGTCAAATACAGTGCAACAGGAAGCAGGGGCTCCACATGAATACTACCACATTAACTTGGTGACATTCTGCTCCTCTGTCCCAAACATGTACTGCTAAACAATGCTCGATGTCCAGAGAGACCATGTCCAAACCCACAGCTTTCTGCCCAGCCTGCCCAAGCGAAGAGCACCCTTATAGACAGGAAAAGGTAATTACATGCCAGACTGCACCTCGTCTCAGAGTTCCCGTACAATCAAGTCCACCCGTCCCAGAAAGAAAAGTAACTGGACATTCTTCCTTGGTCTAGATGCGGTGGTAGAAATAGCACAGTATAGGACAGCAAATAAATATTTTCAACCATCCAGCTCACAAAAGCAAGCAGAAGACAAGACAGCAACCCAGCACAGCACTTCAGCAGCCATCACAATAGCCAAAGTAAATGAACATAGTGACTGAGAAGGTAAAAACTGGAACCTGTTCAGAAAACTATTCACTTTCCAAGTTTCTATTTCTCTAGTTTTAAGGTATGCAAAACTATTCTCTAATGCCTTTATTAAAATGCATATTTCTTAATCTTACCACCCTTGTTATCCAAGTTCCTAGTTTTTTCCCTACTATGTCAGATGAATGGAAGCAATACACCAGGGCAAAGCAGCAAGGCTGTTTTGAGCCTTTTAAGCACCTTTCCCCATGCGAGACTAGCGGAAAGCAGGATATGACTAGACCCTCTTTCACTACAAGGCAGATCTTAGTTCCTTCACTATACAAGGTTAGTGACATTTCCTCTT
This sequence comes from Lepidothrix coronata, assembly GCF_001604755.1. Classification (NCBI taxonomy): domain Eukaryota; kingdom Metazoa; phylum Chordata; class Aves; order Passeriformes; family Pipridae; genus Lepidothrix; species Lepidothrix coronata. The sequence goes on along the minus strand of NW_016690203.1, from coordinate 6,650,347 downwards.
CAGTTATTTAGTCATTTCCCTGGTACAAAGTGCCATAGGTGATGCCTTAATGAGATGTATGAGACACAAGGGCCAGGCTGCTGAAGCCAACTACATGAGAGCCCTTGTTTGCACTCACCAGCTTCTCTGTGCTTCTCCTCTAACTGCCAGGAAGTCTTGACATGACCAAAATTTACAGCAGTTATAACACACCACTGCTAAATGCAAATTTTAATTAGAGCATTTGCCTCTGATGTAATGCAGTAATAAGGAGAAAATGGGTGTCTCTGCTTTTTACTAAGGATCTCTGCATGCAGGCAGGTATAAACAGACCCAAGCTTGCTCTGCTTGTGCTCCAAGCTGGCTCCCAGTTGAAAGCTGTATGCAGTATGCAGTGCACAAGCAAATAGGCCCTGCACTCAACACACCTAAGCTTGCCTAGACGACTGCGAGCAGAAAGGAGAATTGTGCCCCTGTATCAAAGGAATGAAAAAAAACCACCACCACTTTTTCTTTACATCCAACACTTGTTCACACTTGCCCTAACAAGCTCTCCAGTATTGTCCTTGTCTTCTCATAGGTGTATGTTTTCAGAGGTTTTTTGGCTTGCTGTTCATTATATTTAGGTCATTTTCAACTATTAAGCTATCATCTGCACAGAGATGATAGCAAATATAACAGAAGTAATATTCAGAGAGGATAAACCACAGTCGGTAGTGGATTATAATAAAGAACCAGTGAAGCCTGGATGACCCTTATCAGAGCAAGCCAGCTCTTGCTAACACCTCTAAATTAGGGCTTACCAATTCTGTTTTAGTCTAGCTATTTTAAAAAAGAATCACAGCAAAATAACAAAACATGAACAGAGACATAAAAAACAGTGCAAAACCAACATGTCCATTCTTTTTGTTATGAGGTTTATCAAGTGCCTAACCAGTCAACAATCAAGCCGCTAAGACAGCATAATAAAATTGAAGTAATTTTTTGAACACACTAAATTTTAAGTGTTGTCTGACACTGATCTTCTTTTAACCTCTGCTCAGATACTGTTATTGAAGAGGAAAACAAGAAAAGGTCAGGAACAGCAGGGTTTTCAAGAGCAGACTAAGCATGGGAGAACTGACTACTCTATAGCACCCCAGAACCACATGAAGGCACCTCTTCAGGCAGGATGACAGACTTTTCTCCTTGCTGTTATTTCACTAGCTGAGTAGGAGCCAGGTGATTTCCAGCTCTAGCCTGGGGGTAAGTAGCCTTTCCTGCCCCTCCCACAGCTTTCCTAGCCCGCCAGGCTACTCTTCCCAGCAGGGGAGCTACCTAGCGGGAATTACTGGCTTGAACCTCCAGCAGGATCCAGCAAGTCCCTCCTCATTGTCATCCCCCGTCTCCCATCTTTACAGCAGGAGGTTTGTGGAAACGCTTTGGAGAGCTAACTAGTCCCAGAGGCAGCCTAGCTGACAGATGCTCTCCACTCTCTAAGAGGGTGTTTGGTTGAGCAGCACAACTTCGCTTGTGTACTTGATTTCTGGAGCCCGCCTGTACTGCAGAACACTAAAGAGCTGCCTTTGATCTCTCTTCACTTTTCTGCTTTTGGGCTCAAATTTAGCAATGGTATCGACTCATAGTTTTGAGCTGTCATTACTGATAGAGAGGAAAAGCGCTAGAGACAAATAGATAAGCATTAGGGAAGAAGAACATGTATTACTTCAGTAAATTCATCAAATAATTAGTTCAGGAAACCCCCAGATGAAAACAAAAACAAACAAACAAAAATCCCTCCTTCATTTATGGCAAAGCCAAGAGAATATAAATCCGGAATACCTTTTCCTCTTTTTCCCTTGGCAGCAAGATTGGGATAGAGCAGGTCAAGAAAAAATTTCATGGCTTTGCATGCTGTCAGGCTGCTATACAAAAAGTAAGACAGAATATGAATGTAACCTGATTTCTAGTAGATCTGGGAGAGCCTTAATGCTGAAGTTTGTATTCCAGGTTTGTAATTACTAAGATCTCAGACCAGCCCTTGTTTCTGAGTACTGGCCTAGATTAGCAAGTCACCTGAAAGTTTACAGTAGGAAAACCATATGGATATATTCCTGTAGCTACATGTGTACAGTAATTATGGCATAGGTAAGCAATAACATATGCCCAAGGCATCATACTTGGTGAAGCACGAGGCTTACGTGCATATCTATTATGAATTTAGGCTTCAAAGTACCTTACTGCTCAGACAAAACAGGTAGCCTACTTCCTTGTAAAACACACATAAGGATCTATTGCTACAACACAAGATTTAAAGGGTGGGTACTAGAACTGTGAAAGGGAGAAGGAGCATCTTAAAATATTTTCCTACACTGTTTACAGTGAATGCACTTTAAAATAGCAGGCAAAACTAAACATCACTTAACTTTAAAAAATGCCAGTTTCATTCCAATGCCCAAAGTCTGGTTGCTTTGCAGGCACTTCAACCTTATGCTCCCCTCTGAGAAACTGAGTCCTTTCTAATACATTATCTATTTGATTGCTTTCAGACCTCTTATCAATCAGGAAATCACAGTCATGTGACCAGCAGCTGTGGGCTGACATTTGTGCATGATAATTTATGACAAAAATCAATAAGTGTTTCCCTTTTACATAACTTTTTAAAAATAAGACCACATTTTAAACAAAAAGTATGTTTTTCTGAAGATTAGTTTCAAAATTAATAGCACCAACTTCAAAGCAAATGTTTCTGTGAGGGCTGTTATAACATTCGAGTTCTTACATGATCTTCAAGGCTGCAGAGTGACCTAGGAGGCAGCCATAATGAGAGACAGACAGTGAATAAAGCACTGATTTAATTATGCTGTTTGATATATGATGACCTCATCCACTGCTGTTTATACTACTATAGTGCTTGAAATACTCTATCAACATATGGGAAGGCACAGTCTCCAGCCTGAAGAGCTTACAATCTCCCAAGAGAGAAACCAGATGAAGGTGTTTTCTTCCTGTAGCTTACAGTAGGTTTTGAAGTTTTGCTCATTTCCATCAGTTCTTAAATATGCACTGGATGCTGGAGAGCACGTTGCTGAGCAAGTACTCTAAACTTGCTGGACAGAATATCCATTCCTTTGATTACAGAAGAGGATTACCAATATGTGAAAGTCTCTGTTCTATTATAAAACAAACAACTGCAATAAGAAAATATTGATGGGGTGGAGGGAATCTATAACTATTTACACCATCTTCACCAAATTCCTTGAGTTATGGAGATACCTCGTGCCCCAGTGTGAGCTTTGCCTTTTGCTATAAAAAGAAGAGTGGGGGTTGGAAGCAGTACAACCTCCTAGATCGTCCACCAAGACAATTGTGCTGTAACTATCTCCTGCCAGAAAATTAACTGTCAAGGCTCAGAGTTTGGTTAAATATACATATATGTCTTATTTTGCACTCCTGATTAAGATTCTCTGAAAAATATGCAGTAAAGTAACTCTTTACGGTGTTAATGCCATGAAAATCTCCATGAGGAAATAAGTAGTTCTTTATTCAGTGCACCATCTGCCAACCATGCAGTAAATAAAGCCATACAAGAAATGGTGAGAAACAAAACAATCAACAACCTACCCACTCATTAAGCATTAGCCATGCTGTGTGCTGAACAATATGCAGGCCTTGGGGGGTGGGGGGAGGAGGGGGAAGCACACAATCCTCTAATTAAAGGCAATCAAAATGAATATTTACCAAGAGGATGAATGAGTAACTTTTCTAGCCTCCGATTGCTTGGTTTTGCAACCTTGAAGTTCAGCCCTGTTCAGTAATCTAAGCACCTAACTTAAGGCATTATTTATCTTATTTTATTTCTATACAGAAGGAAGCCCACAAATTACACGAAGCTGGCACACATTTACCCTTATTAGGTACACACACATGTACAAGGACCATTGCTTTCACTGTCACCTAGCACAGCAACCAGACAAAAAGACAGATTAGAGATACACCAGCTGTATGTGCTTTTAAGGTCATTCTGGAATAACAACAGGTAAACTTAGTACACCCTCTCTCTTAATAGTGAGCTTTCTCAGCAACACTAGATTTTAAAACCTCTATTTAAAATAAAATCCAAGGAATCCTTCTTGCAAGGATAAAAGATCAAAAGAGTGTAAATTAAATACAATACTAGCAAAGAAAAATGTGTATATATACAACACATGTGTGTATTTGCAAACCTTTAAAATGGTACAGAGAACTTAACCAAGGAGAAAACATTTGTCCAGCAGAACTGAAAAATAGCTGTGAGAGACTAACAGTAACGTGTTTTCATTTTCTTTTCAAACTCTGATACAAATTCAGCTAATATCACTTAGTGTGATCTCATACCAGGATTGGAGCCAAAAGTTTCACTTGAAATCTCTGCAGTTATCAGATCTGGAAAACTTTTCAATCACTTAAGTTTGAGAAACATTAAAAAAAAAAAGAAAAGACCACAGATAAAAGGCCAGGGGCTTGAAATATTTATCACTTCATCATACTCTTCCATTTGATGCTAGGTCAGCATCTTTACAGATACAATGAAATGTTTGCTTTACCTATATTTTGACACATTCGGAAAGAAAAGTAAAATCAATGAATGTACAGGGTTAGAAACAGACACTGAGCAACAAGGCCGGGCAATCCATATGGAGGACAAGCCCCTTACCTAACATGTTCAGGAGTCAAAAAGCTCCCAGGCATAAATGGAGGTTTTCAGTACTTGCTTGCAGCACTGGAAAACTGCAAACACACAGCCACATTGCTTTGGTGTCACCCCCTCAAGCACCAGGCCTGCCATAGAGTGGGAACAGCAACTGGGTAGTACATAGAGGGTAAGTGTGATGCTCTCTGAAAGGTCAGGATTGCTACAGCTGGACAAGCTCTTCCCTCCACTTTGCCATGGCTCCAGGGATCCCAGACCTGCCCATAATACAGCTCTGTCATCAGCACCTGCCTTTTACCACCACCAGGGGCCTGGGAAACAAAAACAAGTTCACAAAACCCTCAGACTGATCCAGACAAAGGCTGAAAGAGGAGGACAACAGGATGTCCACGACAACACAGTGCCCTGTTGGAAGCAAATGTTATTAACATATTTAGGTAATTTCTAAAATAAGAGACTTCCAGCTCCATATGACATGTGTAGGGACTCCATGAGGACAGATTAGGCTAACAAGTACTTTTCTGGCATGTCTTTGATACCTCCAGTCTCCTCCCGATAAAACAAATACACCACAAACACTTCAAAGCACAACTGCAGCCAGAAGAAAAGTAGGAAAAAGGTAAAAGTGAATATATCCACACGCACAAAGTGGTCTTTACTTCACCAGCTGATCACTGTTTTGAGAGTCTATGCCAATTTTTGAGCTACTAGGTCAGCCCCAGAGATGCTCTGATTTCAGGCAGGAGTCACATCTTGCCAAGTGACAGCCCAGCTACCCACTGCAGGACAAAAGCTACTCATGAAAAGCCTGAATCTTTAAAACATTCACAACCACTTTAATCTTCCTGTCAAGCAACAAATATACAGGCCAGCAGATAACTAGACTTCCTTCTGACAAACTTCAAAATAAAATTTTAAAACATTGGCTTTTTCTAAGCAAGGCAGTATATGAAAGATAGGGGAAAAAAAGAACATATTTTCAGAAAGCACCACAAGGCACTCAGATGTGGGGCTTAGGCTGATTGTTACCCAGCTTTGTCACCATAGGCACCCCCTTCTTAAAAAAACAGAAAACACAGAAAGTGCTGTTAAAATGCTTCTGTTGCTTTCCCACACTTACATTAGAGCATTCTTAGTGCATGCACACAAATCTAATGAGCTTTTTCCATTTTCTTGCTGAGAAAAGTGATTTTTCTCTCCCTCCAATAAGAGCTACCATTTGCATCATACTAGTGAACAAAAACAAGAAAGTTGGCTGTTGAATCTTATCACTGTGTATTTCCTAATGAAGAGTCCTGCTCTCCCATTACCTTCCGAAACTCCCCCTCAAAACACTTGTTTTCTCATTATTGCCTGGACATTTCTCAGCCCTTTGTTCTTTCCTCTTATTCAGAAAGGTCTGATTTCTGGTTCCCTGACTTTGTGTTCACCTCTGTCTCTCACCAACTGCAGGGGAGAGTCTTTCATACTTGGTCTTAAGTACAGCCCACCAAGAAACATCTCTGGAGGAAAAAAAATGTTTAGCATACATGGCTGAACAGAAAAATTCCCACCCACTTCACTCTCTACTGCATCCTTTCATCCCGCTCTTTGTTCTGGAGAAGCCACACAAGTTACTATTCCCATTTGTTTTCCTCCTTCACCCACTGAGCTCCAGATGCTTTGATATACCACTGACACCCACTTTGCTCTGCTGTCTACCCTTTTACCCCCTCCAAGTGCTGGGATATTCCTCTGCCTTGCTGCAGCCTGCTCCTCTCCAGCATACACTCACACCTGCTGCAGATTGCTGCTTCAGGCAAAGCCTCAGATATAGTCCCTGACACCTTCAACACAATAATGTCATCATCTTATCTCCCTACCCAACCCAAGGCATTTCCTATGGCTGCAGGGTTGTAGGCAGTATGGCAACATCTCAGTTCTGGTCCTCTCAAGCTGACAGAGTGCTGTCCAGATCCATCTCTTTTGTTTTTTGGTATTGCCTGCCCCCACGTACATAAGGAAAAGACTAAGAATGTCATACAAAGCGGCTCTGGATTGTGCAGCCTCTATTTTCAGCCCTGAGCACAATTTAGACAAAATGGATCTAAGGTACAAGAATGTTTAAATTAATACAAAGATACTGCTGCTGCTCTACCAGTGTTAGAGCTCATTTTTACTAGTTCTTAAATATTTCTTGTTGTATCACATCTTGGTGCAAGACCTGCCTGGTCAACAACATCTGCAATTAAAGCTCATCCTGTTATGTACTGCTCAGTGTTGGTATATACACAGGACTATATACATGCTCCTGGTAGGCCTGTATAGATGCAGAAGTAAGAAGAAGCCTGCCAAAAGCCAGGGCTTCAACACCATGTGCTTTTCTAACAGGAATTGGATCTTCTCACTTTGAACAGGTTGTACTAAGAAGCATAGATCTTACTCATTGGTCAGTAGCTGAAGGTGATATATGCTAGGTATTCACAAAGCTGAAAGTAATAAGAATGCCAATATGTAAACTCCACAAAAAGGTCATGTACCCTTTTCTAATGATGGACTCATGTATCTACAAAGCAAGAGCCAAAGAAAGACAACCCAAAGTCCTATCTATCCTCCTACAGGGTTTGGCCCCTAGTTTCTCTCTTTCCCTCTGAGGGCAGGGATGTAGCAAGGGAGGGAGGCAGGAAGACACACAAGCTGGATTTGTAGCCACTGGAACTAACATATCACCTCCAGTCTAACAGGCTCTGGGAGCAGCCCAGGTGCAGTATGTCCACATTTGGTGCTGTTGCTGACCTGTCTGTTTCCTTAAGAAATATGTGCAGGGATCTAATAAAGCTCTACCTTGAGCTTTTCTCCAGTAACAGTGTTACTCAGAACCACTTCAACAAACGGCTAAATTAATTTTGTCAGTTCAGATTTCTTTGACATTTCAAATATAGAACATTCTACATCAGAGGGAGTTGGTGAGTGTAGGAGGGGGCTGAGATTTACAGAAAAATTACACTATTTTTTAATTAAAACCCTCTTATTATGGAACAGGAACAGAAAACTGAAGGCTGACGTCTGTAATTAGGAGGTGTATCTGTAGTATCTGAAATTTATTCCATTCTTACATACAGTCATCTGACTTGTATCTTACTGTTTTGACTAAAAACCTTCTGAAGTGAGGACTGCATTACTTACTAATTACCTCATAATTCACTCACCCGTCTTTCCTGGAGCAGGAAGGAAGGGAATTCAGAATCCTCCATGTAAGCCCTTCAAATCCATTCACACCTACTTCAGAGGTCTAAATCCTCATGCTTCTCTGTGACTAAAGCCTAAAATAAAGAAAACCAGAATAGGAACACTTAGTAACTTTATGTAACGCACTGATAAAAAATTAAAGTATAATAATACGTGTTTTAAAACAATTCATTTATATTATATTATATCTTTCAGATACTCAATGCAAAGACCTTGCTCTAATTCAAGGTCAAATGACTGTAAGATGACAGAAAACACAATGTTTTTATGCAAGTACATAATCTTATATTTCAGGATTTTTACCAGTTGGGCACCACAAGGTCTTTAGTCACTGGACGAAGTCCAAAATTTCAGTCAGGATGCTTCCTTACTAAAACCTTTCTGGAACAGGAACACAACCTGGAATGTGCTCTTAAAACACAGCCTTGAGAAATAAAATTTATTGAACATTCATGCTACAAAAAGGAAGCCAAACTGTGTCAGCAGAAGACAAATCTACTCTCAGACACATATTTTCTTGTTCTCTGCAGTCACTAGCTTTCAGCGGATTTTATCTATTTATTTTAACAAATCAGGTCCAAACACAGGACAAAGGTGCTGGGCAGCAGCAGTGGTTGATGTCCCTTAACACTGCAGAACCCTGTGGGCAGCCTTCCAGCACACCCTCACTCCTTGCCCTCTGCTACTCCCAAAGGCACACAGAGTATCTGCTGCCTACCTTGGAAACATAGGCTACAGTGTGATGGCGACTGCAGTTTTAACAGCCAAAAAGTAAGACCAGAACTTCAGCCCTACTAAGTAAACAGTAATAAAACATTCAAAACAGTAGCTAAGATGAAGTACAAAAAAATCCATATTTGCACATAGCTCGTGCAAGTACATTCTCACAAAAATATGCCCCCATGCCATTTATTTCCTATTCTTACATTTATAATTAATTTTTATGTAACATTATTATAGATACCAATTTTTTCTATTATACAGTGTGCATTTTTGTGTGCATGGCTATAACCTTGAAAGAAAATCAACATAAGCAGGCATTCCAGTCTGAAATCACAAAGTTTTGTCATATGTGTTTGTAACATTGAACCATGCAGAGTGAACTGAAGACACTGAGGCCTGGCAGACTTGTGTCACCCAGGCATTCAACCCTGTCAACAGTATTAGAGATTCTTCCAATGCTCAGAAAGTCAAATAAAAGTTGACTTCCGTAAAACATTCTGAAAATCCTGAGAAGGATAAAAGAAAGGACATTTTGCCAGCAATAAACTTTTTTATATATCTAAGCATGTTAAGTGCACCTTCACTTTTTTAACAGTATGAATAAAACGCACTGAGGTTGATCAAAATCAAGAAAAGTTCAAGTCTTAGCCACCTACATAGTACGATCCTTGTTCAAATTATAAGCTTAAGAGTTAAAATAAAGAAAATTACAAGGTAAGAAGGGAGACGGTGATTAACATCCAGTTTTGCATTAAGGTTTGAAGCCGAAGGTCACCAGTTTATATGGAGAGGTTCTGCAGCACATACTAACAAACACTCTTAAAAGCACAGATGCAGCATATTGACCACTGTGGTAAGTCAGAAAGAGCCCATGCTGCACAAGCACACACCACGCTGTGAGGGTTACAGCTGAGGCCACTGTCTTGACAATTCAGCAGTTTGTGGTTTATGCAAACAGCCAGTTCAGAAACTTACGACTGTTTTTTTTATAGTCGTGATGTGTGTACGGTGTAGTGTTCTCCACACGTGCTGGAAACTTGCCCAGAATAACTACACCGGGGCTCAGAAAGCTTTGTTTTTGCACACTTCCGGTGGTTCGGTTTACACCTGGAGCAGACACAGCATCTACGAACAAAAATATCTTCCTATTACAAACTTGTCTGAGTCTATGTGACTAAACATAATTTGCCGCATTCAATTCAATTCAATTCCTTGCTGAGGAATCATAACTGGAAAGTTTTACCTTCAAAATGTACAGCCTCATGTTTTCTAACTGAAGTAGCTAAAACTACAAAAAGGAAGATACTCATGGAAGCTCGTGAGGGGTGAAAATCATGCTCTAGTTTGGACCCCTCTGGCAGTGACAGAAAAGATGAAAATCTTAATTTGATTGATTAATCAAAACTAGCATCATAAAAAAAGTTGCTCAGATCTTTTGCTTTAGTGACTGGACTGCTTTTTGAGGAGCATGATGATGAAGTGAGTTTCCCCAGCTCAATCAGACAGGCTCAGTATTAGAAGACTAACACATGAAGCAAGTATGGTCTGTAAATGTTCATGATGACTCACTCCTCATGCACTTTGTGCTGGTTTCAAAGAATATTTCAAAGCTCAGCTGTCACCAATATCTGATAGCTTCTTCAAACACACAGAGACACACACCTTTAAATCTGCTGACTGCTGGAGTGAAAAAGGAAAGCCAGAAGTTTCAGAATGGGCACCAAAATAGAGATGAATTGTTTAATGAGCAGACCCTGACGTTCATTCTCCAGATTGGATGCACTGAAGCCAAAGGGTATCTTGATTTCTTGAATTGTCCCTAAATTCTAAAAGCACACTATAGGTATTTTTTCTCATTTTTGTGCAAGCAAGCATGCATACACAACTCAGCCATACTATACTTCCTTTCCTTTATCACAGTCTCTGGAAATCAAAAATTTTTTAACATATTCAAAACAATACCATCTTTATGAAGATGCTCAGATAGAATACTTTGTTTATTTTTTTATGCAACCATGTGCCTATATTCCATGAAAGAGCTAACGGAATAATTAAAACAAGACACATGGCTGAGATACAAAAGAGTACATTCCCTTCTCTGCCCTTCTCAGGCAACCACCAGTATGTATCTTTTAATACTTTTAATCTATAAGGGAAAACAATTTAGAATACTCACAGAAGCTCAATCCTTCTTTTCAAAAGACTGCCAAAGCCATCTGAAACACATATGGCAAACATACATAGCAAAGAAAAATGCAAGGGCTTCCTAGCATTTGGGAAAGAGAGGAGAGGAACCAATCAAATAAAACACAGTGGAATAAATCAGGCCACTTAAACACATATGTGCACACATCTTCCTCCACAGGATCTTCCTACTGAAAGGTCATCCAAGACCGTGTGTACACACACAGGGGTATGCACCTGTGAAGGAGTGGAGTGCAGCTCTGCCAAAACAGACCCAGCTACCAATCACACCACTGGACAGGCAAGATGGTGAGATTCCCATTTTTCCCTGTTTTCAGTCCAAGGAAGTTATAGAAAGTAAGGATGCTGCCCACCCTAGGCTTGCAGCTGATGGGGGCCTTCACTTATGTGGAATGGCTTCACACATGATGGAGACAGAAGTGCCTGTGCAGGGGGAACCTCCATCATGACCCCTCTCCAGTGGCATTACATTTGAAATGGTGCTGCCTTTGCGCTCTGGACATGTAGAGTTGCACATGAAAGGTCAGTTGCGGCCAGGCTGCAGAGAACCAGTTCAAATGCCCAAAAGAAGCAGCTTCAGATGCAGAAAGTTGGTAAATGCCAATTGCTTTTTACCACAACAGTCTTGCAGGAATATCCATGTGAATGCATGCACGCACACGAGGAGTGTGTGCAGAACACCATCTCTACTTTAAAAACACTGTGAACTAGGGTAAGTCAAAAATCAACTGATTGTGAGATTTTCCTGGAAATTCTGAAAAATATTTCTAGAAATATACTTCTAGAAATTAGTCTTGATCTTCCCTCCTCCAAAAAGTGCAGTGTCTGTCCCTATAACCAGAAAGATTACTTTCACAACCCCCACTACCACTAATGATCTTTTGACTGTTATTTTAACAAGTAAAATCATATCACTTTTTCAACACAATGTTAATATGACCTGGAGTTCGGCCACATTGCTTACAGGGACATAATCAAAGAAGTGGTAAATTGAGCCTCAGAACCTTAGAAAAGTAATTAATGTTTGCTTATAGCTATTTCAAGCCTATCCAGTGCAGCCACAGCTTGGTTTTGTGGGGGCAGGGAGGGAGGTTTTGGGTCTTGCTTACTTACTAAAAACCATACATAATGTGATCCACAAGGACCTCAGGAGAGAAGATGGTCTGAATCCCCCCCTCTCACCTCGTCATCAAGAAATACAATAGGAGAGAAGGCAAACCATACAAATCTGGCTCACATCAATCCAAAGGCCACATATGCTATGACAGTCGCACCCAGTTCCCTATTTCATGCTGGGACCCCTATCATCCCCCACTGGTATGGAATAGGAGGAACAACAGCAGCATCAGGACTCGTTGCATCCTCCATCACAGAGAAAAAGCATCAAGACAACCTTGTTGTGCCATTTCCCATAGGAGCAAAGGGAACTTGCCTGTTATGTATGCCCTTAGCTCAGAGTGCAACATAAAACTAGGGCTCAGGATGAACGAGATAGCCCAAAGGCCCACACACAGAGTGGGGCTAGATAGGGCCTGCTCCAGGCAAGATGCCAAGAAAACGGGGCTGCGTGAAACTCCTCATCTGGGCCATGGCTGGGGGACCTGGTCTAGGGCTGAGTGTAAAGTTCAGGTTAGAGTCAGGGCTGAGAGAAAAACAAAGCACAGAGGCCCACAGAGAGTGGGCGCTCAAGCAAGTAATGGATGCTGGTCCTATCTCCCACTGAACGCATCTCCTGCATGCAAGCAAGATGAAAGCTGTAATCTGCCCTTCACAGCTGCCACTCTACGTTGCAAATACCTTCAGGCAGACATCGTAAACTTCATTACACCTGATTAGCCTCAGGTTCTTAGCACAGCATCCCAAAACATTACCCCCTCTTGCTTCTCATCTCACTTTCAATTCCAACAACATTTCACAACTTCCAGAAGCATTCCTGCAAACATCTGCACCCTTCAGCTAGCCTTACAAAGCACAGTGTCTACAGCTTCTGAGAGAGCTGAGGCAGGTACCCAGGGGCCCTGTCTGCAAACACCTGTGTGAGAAACCCAGCCCTGAGATGGTCCCACCCTGGGGCTCTCCCCCCACCCCACACAGGGGCCTCTGTACACCCTGGCCTGCACTGCTGAAGTATCACTGAACTCCACCGCTGCAAGAAAAGCTTTGCTTCTCCTGGGCTTCTCCATGGGAAGCTTAAGGCTGAAAGGAAGGTATGCATGCCCAGCAGTTCACTATTTTTAAGTTGGCCTGTTATACAGCTGCATACCTTAGGTTATCTGCCACACAACTGATCACAGTCCTGAGTTGCCAATCCAACTTCTTCAGACACAAAAACTTTGCATTATGTAGCTTTGCATCAGAATCAACTCAAAACAGAAATAGAAAAAGATGATCTATCTTCTTTTTGCTCATTTTCTTCTTGATAGGAAAACCTTTTTTTTATATACTAAAACCACAATATGCATGTAAATGCACGCACTCCTTGAAAATTAGCTGTAAAGATAGTCAATTGTAAAACAAGCCTGCCATCTGAAATTTTGTTTAAATTACAAAAAGACTGAAAAAATTACTTTAGATATATCTTCACATGAAAGTTCACTAACAGTAGGTCACTAAATCCAGTAGAATATAACTCTGTGAATAAAACTTGGAAGATTGCTCCCTTCGAATTAAAAACTAGCAGCTCCGTGTCTGGCGGAGAGTTGCATAACTTCTACAACTTGCCAGCTAAATGTCTGTTGTAGTGTTTGTTCTGGTTTTAAATCTTTTATGAGATATTCTAGGTATAATCTGAATAATAGCTATCAATGGACAAGGACTTAATAAAGGACATATTATTTTATCTTTGTTGATGACAGCACAAGACACCCAGCAATGTCTGCGCTCTTAAATCTTTACGCACCCTTTAATGCCTTATTCTATCAAGTTGTAGCTGAACCATGACTCTGAGCACAGACTAGTAGAACATCCTGTTTCAAAGTGCTCAAAGGGCCTTGTTTATAATATACATAATTTTATCTTTTACATTCATTTTTTAAAATTGAAAGAAAACACAAGCAAAAATTTAATTATTAAAATTACCTATGCGCTTTTGCATTTTTCACTCTTAAAAAAATATATTCATTATGTGCACCAAGGAATATAATGACCACAGAAACAAAACTACAGAGCATCAGCTTCCAGGTTTCCAGACACTATGGGTAGTTTCAAGTGGTCAGATTTCAAAAAGGAAAGAGCTTCCTCTGCTTCCACAGCTTCTGTTTAGCTACAAACTTTCCTTATATATGTAATTAATTTTGGCAACAAATGAGTCCACTATACATAGCCCTCAAAAAGAATTAGCAACTACTCAGAAATAAACTAAAATGATGAGGTTAATCACAACTTATTTGGGGAAGAAGAATAAATCAGGTTTATCTTCAACTATCATTCTTCTTAAATATAAAGTATAAAAATCTTTAAAATGCCTTGAACTCAGGAGGGCACTGTCAGTTTCAGAAGAAAAAATGAGGTTGGGGTATAAGCTTTTACCATACCCAACCTACTATAGGGGGTTGAAGTCAACAACACGCAAGTAGGAATACACATTTTGACATTTTTAAGGAAGTTGCCCCGCATTACTCAAAAGTTTTTATCCCATGTTTATTTGGTAGATCATTTATGTATAATATGTAATATCAAATATTCACTAAAATCTCAGGATACTAAGACTCCACCCTTGTGCAGTGTAGACTTAAAAACTAAGTGCATTTCATTTTCTTCCCATTAAAAACCATGACAATTGAAACAAATTCTCTACAATACCTCTTGCATTACTTAATATATCAAATTTTGCTTAACCTGTGCCATCCTGAATCTCAGCTTCTGCTATAAGTTACACAGCTAGAATAGAAATTGCCAAAGATAAAAGCTTGCAGCCTTTAACTACCAAGAGCCTTGTAAGTTCTGAGACTAGACCAGTCACTATATTATTACAAAAATGGACACTATTTGGATCTTTATCACTTTTCAGCAAAAAAATAGTTAAAATAAAATACCAAATACTGAATACCAAGCATTTCTGTCCCAGAATCCAACACTACACAGATGAAAGGGACAGTTTACGCTCCTCTGACCCATAGCAAAAGAAATCAAGACTTGCATTCAGATCATGCTTGGAAATTTTCTCTGGTATTATTATAACAATATATTTCTGTGTAACTCCTTTTCCAGCTCTGACTGGTATTTTCTGACAGGAATCTTGTTCATCAGAAAAGTAAAATCCTCATCAGCTGAACAAAAATATTTCATGAAAACATAACAGACTGAAATAGCTGGTGAGGAAACACATACCCTAATGGGTTCCTATCAGCTTCCCTGGCAAGCTGAGAAGGGACCCAGCCTCCCTGGCGTGGCAAGCCTGCATCAGCTCTTGGGCCTGCAGCAGGCAGCTCCTTAAAACAGGCTGGTGCGTGGTCTGGGGAGAACACAACTGAGGGGATTTAGAGACAGACACCCACACCTCTAATTTGCAAGACGCAATGTCCTTCCTATATGAAGCAGTATGTTTCATCAAAGATGGCATGGGCAGCAGCAGCAGCAGTACAGAAGGCACCTTTTTTTGGTACGTCAAAACCACCAATGCCCACAAATGGAGAGGCGGAGAAATAGCTGTTTGCAGTTCTGTGTGGGGCAGGTTATATGTTAGTATCAAATGTGACTTGATTTTTGAGTGGGCAGTAAGTGACTTGGCTCCAGGACTGCTCACAGGTGCATCAACCCTGCGCTGCCTCTGAGCTGTAGTACAGTCACACTTTTGGGACTCAATATTTCTTTCTTACACTACATAAAAGCACCAGTTTACTCCAAGATGGCTCAGCAAGGTCTGAAGCAAGAAGGTGCAGGGGAGACAGGTTCTAAATTCTCTATAAACCTTTCCTTGCAAACCCTGCCACACCACTAGGTACATGTGTCTGTTGTTTGAAAGTGCTTCTGAGTCTGTGTAGACATCCCCTGCCATGGTCCCAACACTGCATGGGAGCCAGACCAGAGCACAGCAGCCTCACTGAAAGGCCAAGGGAGCAATGAGCAGTCCGCTGTGATGCTCACAGACCTGCCACCACTTCAGAGCACCAGGAGAGATGAAGATCCACAAGACATGTCCTTCTCAGAAGTCAGTGCAGGCAGAGCTTAAAGTATGCTACAGGGGGCAGGTAGAAAGGGGTTTTTTAATGGGCCCAGGGTTAGGTCTTCCAGAGTTCACATTTCAAAAAAATTATCATGGTGCTTTGCCAAGATGACCAATATTTCTGAAGGAGTTCTTTTTGAAACCATTTTAATGAAACAAACTTGAAAGCATGTGTATATTCAGCATTGATGCTGGCTCTTGATATCAAAATCTTATCATTCCTCCCCCCTTCCTGACCCACCATTAAATATAATTAACTCCACTTTCTTTCCAATGCTTTCTGCTTTCTTGGCAAAGAGCAGGCTGCAAAGCCTATCAGAGAGCAGAGAATGGAGGAAGGAAAGATGAAACACAGCAGGAGAGCTGTGCCCAAAGCTGATGATTTGAACACAATTTAGCTTACAGTTAAACTCACAGCAGGACTTTCATAATGTCCTTTATCATCTATGAAGCCATTTCCTCATTATTCATTATCATTACACATAACAAGACAAGGAAAGATGTTTCTGCACAAAATGGAAAACCATTAGCATAGAATCATAAATCAGCAAAGGCTTGATGAATTTTAGAAAAGAACCCAATTCTTGCATCTGCTCACTAGAGAAAAGAAAGGTGATCTGTAGCAACAATCCTGAACATCCTATGCAAAACTTTCTCTGGACTTGTCAGAGCTCCTCTCAGAGGGAAATCAAGAAATCCCATCTAGCCTGCACCTCCAGTTCTCATTTCTCATCAGAGCACACATTTATGCTCTGATTGCCCTGTTACATTTAAATATGGGGAAGTCATCTACAAAGAATAAGAGAAAACAGTGTAATACACATTTCAACTTTGCTCCTTCCTGGAATACATTGCTAATGTATTTCAAACACAGAGTGTACCAGAAGCATTTAGTTTATTGCTATTTTTCAAGTCATGGACAGCAGAACAATTCTTAGTTCTGCTGTCAAGAGTCATAGGGATCTTCCATTTCACAGTACTAACACATGATGGAAAAATTGGTTTCACCATCAGAGACATGAAATCTGCCTCAGATAAAGACAACTAACTCATGAAGTCAAGAGTCAAAAATATTTCAGAGGCAACCACAGGTCAACATGACATTTCCTTTATCTGATCTTGGACTCTGTTTGTACATGGGAAAAGGAAAAACATGCTGATAACATTTGTGGTGTCTTACTATTGAAACTGAGTTGTGTGCACCGGTGAGATAGCAACAGGCAGGCTGCAAACCATTACCTGTCTTTGCCAGCTGAAGGTATTTAGTTTTTCAGTGAAGGGAAGTCTAAAAGGAACTACCTCTGTGGAGAGTGCTAGCATCTCAGTAAGTCAGAGCTATGTGGGAAAGGCAATATGCAAAAAATCAGACTTTTTGTTGTTATGCAAAATAACATTTTGAGCTTCAGAGACAAAGCCAAACTTCTATATATTGATGTCAAAACAAAGACAATTTACCTACACATAAGTAACAACCTCATTGCAAAACCTGGCCATTAAGCTTCATCCCTTCTTCTAATCCCCTGGACTATTCTTTCAACTGACTGTTACTTCTCATTTGACCCGTTTAACCTCACTGTTTAAGCTTTCTACTCCCAGACCTCTTTTGCTGCTCTCTCACTCTCTCAGCTCACAGACAGCCTTCCATTAGCATTCTTCTCAGCCTGGACGAATGTTAATTGCTGTACAAATCACACTGTAAAGGCAAATATCATAAAAAAGAGCTGAGCAACAGAAATTCAACCACTAGTCCAACACATTCAGCTGTGTTTCCATGATTGGAAAAAAATACAAAAACAAGTCAAAACAGAAGGATTTTTTTCAGGCAGAAAAAAAGGGAAAATGTAACAATTGAGAAAAAGATTAACACGGCAAAAAAACTGCTGTGGAGATGAAATGGCACAATGCAAGTATGCAAGTAAACCACAAACAGAAATCTTGGCAAGGATTAAACTCCAAAAGACATAGATATGATTGTTTCAAAATAATACAACCCAGCCTGAGAGAAGAGGTTTAGTTTTCCTTAGTGTGCTATTAAGCATTTGCCCCAGCTCCTTCTTACATGTACACACTATGGAAATAACCCTTAGTAAAAAAAAAAAGTAGTACATTTTTATGTTTAAGTTCTAGTAACTTCAACAGACCACCATAAATTTCAGTTAAACACCCATGTAAGTGGACAAGTGTATTCTGGTCATACACTCATTGCACGAGTTGTGAGGAAAAGCACTGTCGGGAACAAGTCACCAAGAAGTCAGAGACAAGACAGCAATGCCAAGAGGACTTGTGAAGTGAGCAAACAACAGAGAGGCTCTCATCAAGGTTTCCACAGGAAAAAACAACAAGTATTAAAGTGGTTTCTTTTGGGAAATGCAGTAGTTAGAGGCAAACCTTTTTTAAGCTCAGTTGGAAAAGACATAAAGCACCAGTAGATTACAGAAGCCATTACACCAAACTGCCACAGCTGCAATGTTGTGGCCTCTTCACTGGGCTGAATCCTCAGCCTCTGCCTCCACCTCCTTCCACCACAAAATCCTTTCACTAAATGAGCTTGTGGTCTCACTGCAGTCCAGTTAGAAGTAATTTGCCCTTCTGTTTCTCTCCGGCTACAAGTAGTGCGCTAGATTTTTAGACTGTTTCTGAGTTTGAGAAAAAAGGAGCTCCCACCCCAAGACAGTAAATCTCCTGCTGCAATCCACAAGTTGGATCAGATCAGGAGGGCCAGATCTCTGACCTGAGCGTGAGGCTCTTACAAAGGCACCTGGGATATCAGCATCAGTGATGAAGCTGAGGGCAAAAGAACATGATATTAGCATGGCCTTTCCTATAACCTTATAATGAATGATGCCTCAGACAGAAATAAATGTCTTTTCAGTGAAGGCATCATTTCCTAATTTCTTTCACTCTTAGAGAAGGCTTTATTTTAATAATCTTTTTTAACTGCTTAATGAGTATCCAGTATATCTCCTACACTTCAATTCTCTACATTTTATTTCCCTTGATTACAACAGCACCTCCTTGCACAGCCTATTCAGGAGCTGACATATTGGTATTTTGGTGGATTTTGACAGAGTTTAACTTTTTCCCTTTCATTTTCTTCCTTTGAAGTCTTAAAAGAAATACATCTATCATCTTTTTACCATAAATACAGAAAAGTCCTACAGGCAACAGATTGACTTACAGCTTTGGCTTTTCTAGCAAACATGATGCTATATGGTGAGGAGCATATTTCCTGCCCGAATCCATGTGGGGCTATCATAGCTAACTTCACAGACCAATTCCCTCTTCATTGCCAATTCACCCCGGTACTATTTTGCCCCCACTGGATCAAAAACTCTATGAACTTACCCTCCTCAAAAGAAGTAATTTTTACCCCGCTACTGTTTCAGCGAGAGAATGCAGGCGTGTATGTCTGTGCATGCAAAGGGGGTTTAAATCCCCCCCGCCCCAAGCCTTTTATTAGTGTTGTAAAGTCAGAATACCAACTAGACTGTTTCTTTCATCACATCACTTGCAGACAATCAGTTGTACCTTATAACAAGCTGTCATAGCTTCTCCTTTCAGAATCCAAGACTGTCCAGCCTAACCTTGAAGGGGGAAAATAAATGACATCTCTCTTAGAGTTTGCCTTCAAACAGAAGGGAAAGAGTAGATATGGCTGGCAACTGATGCGTAGAGATGTGAAAACATTAACTGAGGTATTTCGAACCTCCTCCCAGGTAACTTCATAAGAGATGATTTCAGACTTGAAAGCGCTGTCTTGATTAAGCTACCTTCACTAAAAAAAAACCAAAAAATTCACTTCAATCAAATCAAGTGACTGTGGAAACCTCTTTTAAATACCACTGCCTGCAATCTCACAGAGTCCCAGGCACAGTTCCCAAAGACTTCAATAAAACTTTTGTCTGGGATAAGGAGTGCCAGATTTGGCCCACTTTAATACATTAAGTCTGTGGTAGGTGAAAAACTTAAACATGGAGCAGTTGTGAAACTACCCTCATAGCCAAAGAGATAAGAGAAAACAGCACTCGTTCTTCCCCACAATGGGAACATACAGGGGGTGGATGGGAAAGTTAAAGAGGAGGAGGGAGCAGGAGTTTTAGGATAAAAATTATTTAACATCCTCCCAGTGTGGGCTGGAAAGGATTGTGGTATGCTTGTTAGTGAAGCTGGCTAGAATGGAAGGCTGAGAAAGCATTCAAGGATGCATGTATGTCTGCGCATGTGTGTGTGTGAGCATGTTAAGGGTCAGGTCTGCACAAGTTCACAAAGTTTAGTCAATTCTCCTGCCAGCTCTCCTAGGCTTGAGACAAATACAGATAACCTCGGCTTAACCCAACTCCAAGCAAACCTTCCCTTCTAACTCCCACTGTCAATTAGCAACCTTCAATCTAAAGTGTCTAAAAATAAACTATGAAATCACTTCAGTTACAGCCCTAGTAATGCACTTTTCCATAAACTTCTCTATGTCACTGAAATGCTTCAAATCTCATTTGTTGAAAACATGATTTGTTAAAAGACAAACAAATGTCTGTGAGGGGTGTTGTGGCTTAACTTCCCAGAAGGTCTTTATTCTTGTAGAACAGTTTTTCTATCCCCCCAGTAAACAAGGTACTCCTGTCTGCAATAGCGTTACTTGCTGCTGCTTTTAAGATAAGCAATGCTAAAATAGCTAGTTGGATTACTTTTCAAACACGATAGGCTTCTTGCACAGCAAAACACTGTTATTCAATATACTTATTTCATAATTTCAGAATCCTTTTTTTTCTCCCTGTTCCCAGGGAGAAATGAAGAAGAAACATCCCAGGGATGTTCCCAGCTGTGAACATCCATCCTCACGGCAGCATCAAGACCACCCAGATTCATCTTCGTCTCTCAACCGTCTGCCTCTGCTTCACCAAGATAAAAATCTAGACAGAGCCTTTATTATTATTTTATCCATTACTTGTCTAAACCTTTACCTGCAAAACACTGACTCACTCTGTCTTAAACCACCTGAGGAATGTAAAGGAAGAGAAATTAACTCATGGGCATGGAAACTCAATAGGCAACAGCATAAACTTGCAAATCAAACAAGGAAAGTCAGACGAACAACAGAAGTTTTTCAAACAGAGGAAAACTCAAGTCCTAAAAATAGAAGTCAGAGGAAGCTTGGCCGATCTGCTCCTTTCTGCCATAATGCATGCTTATCATCAGATGATAGCTAGAAATATTTAATTTATTAATGTCTCATAAACCTCAAATTAGTAGCTTTGAATGCTGCTCAGTCACCACTGAACACACAAATTTAGGCAAGAGTCTCCTAAGAAAACAAGATATTGGCAAATAGACAACTCTTCCACCTCAAATCTTAAGAGAGGAAAGCTATTGTAAACTACAACATTGCAAAATATTCCAAGTCTTGGTAAAAAGCTGGTGGAACACCAAGTCACCACTTAAAACTTATGAAATGAACACTAATGCTACAGCATGCTTGATTTTCCTTCATGTCTCCTGCATCAGCCCCCATTGCCAAAGCTACCTCAGTGACAAATTGCAACATCTCTCGTTTAAGTGTAATCTCATTGGTAAGAGTCATAAAAGATTCCTTCAAGTGTTAGGAAACAGGAAGCAAAAACCACTAGCTTTCTTTTTGACAATTAGTATTCTATGTCTGGAAAAGCCTTCTGCCCAAGAATATCAGCAGATCACATCTTAGTGCCTGCCACTTTTCTCAGTGGAATATGGTAGCAGTGGCAACACACAAAGCTTTTCTGCTGCAAAGACAACAGTGCTGTCCCACTAAAAGACAGTGTCAGACAGAAGCCTCTTAAAAAATATGTATTAAAAACCTAAACATGACCCTTCAGATTACAGGAAAACCTTCACCCATCATTTTGACACTTCACACATCAGTATGATAAGATTATCATACCAGAAAGAGCATGCTACATTAGCACATTGGAAGTAAACACTTGAACCGTCTTCTTCTAGACCTCTCATATAATTGAAATTTAGCAAATATTTATCATGTTTTGGATGTTCTAGGAGTCAAAATGTTTAAACTTTCACCAACATAAATTATAATGTAATATCAAAAGGCTAAGTACCTTGACTGTATGCAATATTTCTAAAGGGTTATTTCCAGAAGGGGTTTTTTTCTGAATTTTCATCAAATAGGAAATATAGTCCTGCAACCCCCACTCCCAATTTGAATAAGAGGGCAGCTGCTCCAGACTGTGATCATACCAGTGACCCATCTTCAGGGGAAAGACAAACAAAGCACATTCACTGGTGTGAGTCAGGAATTCTCTGTCTTTGTCCTCAGCAAGAGAAATGTAATTTTCTTTTGTGCTGTTCAAATTATCTTGAGGGATCATCATTTAAAAATCCACTGTAAACCATGTTACACAAGGCAATTATGGTAATAATGTAGTATAACAAAGTTTACAGTTTACTCGCTGCCATCCGCACTTAATTTACTTTACAGCAAAACTTAAGGGCTTTGTATCAATGCTGGTTTTGCAAGCAGATAACCAATACATGTTCATTAATTCGTGGTACTTTGGGGAGGGGGTGAGAGGAGGAAGACAGACAAGGCACTGTTCACTGTCATGCTTTTTCAATCAATGTATCTCACCTCTGCAATTCAGTCTTCTGAAGAAAATGGATATGGTGGAAGTGTTTGGAATAACAACATATGTAAATGACAAATGCTGATTTCTTTTAACAGAAAAAGGACACACTTCTCCCATCATTTTCACAAGCAAATAAGTCCTCAGCTACACTGGGCAAAGCAAGGCTAAGTATTTAGCAAATTCTTGCAACACAGAATCAGTTGACATAAACACACAACAGAATCTAATGCAACCCTAAATCCAAAGCAAATATTCAGAAAAAGGTGAATATTGGGGTTTTTAAAATATTTTTCCCCCCCCAGTAGTTACATACTTGGACTCTCCCTCTTTTCTATATGTGCTGTCCTTGTATTTGTGGTTTTGCATTTTGAGAAGAGAAAATACAATAGAATTCAAAATTATTCTCTGCAATTATCCATTATGATTCCAGGAATAAACAAACTGATTAGAAAACCTCACTGAAATCAACTTATTATTTTATTAATTCTTCATTCAGTTTAAGTAAACAAGTAGGCTTCATGTGAGATTAGCTCCAGGGTTTATTCAAGTCACATCTGACATGAATGCTTTAACCAAGCCCATTATGCAGTGATTTTCATGGCCTCCCTCAGAAAAAAAAGGGCAACCTCAAAAGATTTGGGAAAGGCAGACATTGTGTTTTCATAATCCTGGGAAAAACTTGGGGTTGTCCCACAGTGCAATTAGGGAAAAAAAAAAAAAGAAAAAAAAAACAACTAACACTGCCTCCCAGACTCCGCCTGAGCAGAGAGAGCAAGTCCAGATGGCACCCAGATTTGCTGCTATTTCACAGGCCCTAGCTAAGCCCAAAACCGGAAAAAATACAGCAGGCCTGCTACATACAGATTTCAGCCCTGGGCTACGCGCTACTGTAGCTGCTTCTCAGATAGACAGGGTGATCAAAGACTTGTTACAACACAAAAAAATCCAGCACATTTATCACAAAAAGTATTCCCCTACCGATGAAATTAGTAGTTCGAGAAAGTGGGGAGAAAGCAAATGCACTGTATTTATAAAATCTTAAAGTGAAAAGTAATATTTTCAAAAACTGCTTCAATAAGTAGAAAGACAGGTTTTCAGGAATTTTATATTTTTCACCTGAAGCGCTAAGAGACCAAACAAAAAAGCATTGTTCTGTAAGGGCAGGAAGAAAACCATTAAGCAGAAGCAGCTGAATTTCTTAATCCAAGCTGCCTCACTAGGTAAAGGTAAACCAGCAGGTAAAATGATTAAGTACATTACTTGAAAATATTACCTCTTAAAAACCCAAAAGAAGTTTCACCAAAGAATTTTACTGAAATTTACTGAATGTCTATAGGTATACACAGATATAAATATGGTAAGGTTTAAAGCTAAATCTGTGTAAACTTCCTGTCCAAAACAAGAACAAGCTTTGGTGGAAACATTCCTTCAAAGGCATCATAATTTTACCATGTGTTGTCCAGGGCTTATCATAATTGCAACACAGTAAAAATCCTTCTGTAACACACAATTTCTATTCCATTTCCTACTTGTCATGAATTTTATGAAAAAAATGACTGTTATTATCTTAATTTTCTCCACTGGTTCCAACTTCTTTGCAGTCTACCAAAAACTCTGAGAAAATGTATTTTGCTACACTGCTTTAAGGACTAATTTCTCATAGCAGAAATAGAAACAGTAGTGTGGAAAACCCGTAAGACACAGTAGCTTCCTTCCCAGTCTACAAATGGTGAAAACAAACAGGAAATAGAGATTAAAATAGGATTGGCAGAAATAAATCTGTGACTCTAGTAGAAAAATCATGGCTAGGCTTTACAAACGAAGATTTGGGAAGGGCTCTACCCACATTTGTAAGAAAAATAAACTTATTTGTAAGCAATGTATTTCACAAAATACACTTGCTTTCTATAAAAATGATCAATTTTTCTTTTATACATTAAGGAACAGTATTTTAACCAGAACCCAAAATGTTTGCATTTAGAAGTTCATGCTTTTGTCCTAACAAGTCTCAGACTGTTCCTTTTCATGGTCTAGGCTCCATTCTAGTATGTAGATATTCATACACACCCCTTACCAGGGGGATGAAACACAATACTTCACTGAAAGTACAGTCTGACCAGCATCCTAATCTACAGAGAAACAGTGAGCTACACTCCTGAGGGGCACAGCTTCAGCAAATTGCAAACCTGAGTTTGCAAACATACTGCAGAGTTTAGACAACAATATAGCACGACACTACAAAAAATGTCAAGTTAGAGACTTCTGAATGCTGAAGTCCCCAAGGAAACTTCTTGCAGGTCAAACGCACCCTGATACAGAGTGGAACATGCAGTTGCCCTTCACCTTCTCCTCTTTCAATCACTTCTTTCTCATGATGCCAAGGTGTCATCTTCGGCTTTGTCCTCTGCCTGCCTCCATGCACCCAGGACTGGCTCAAAATTGTGCTTGCTTTAGCATCTTCAGTGCCTTGACTTCCCTTTCTATTCATAAAATCAAAACACTCCTCCAGTCCCTCATTATTGTTCCTGAGATGTGAGATAATCTCTTTCCTTCTGGCTGTAACAGAAGCAATCTTACCCCCTGAAATCCACTCAAAATGCAAAAATCATTTTTCTGGATTACTGCCTCAAGCACATTGCCTCTATTTCATCCTGCCAGTCCTCCTGCTGGCTCCCCCTTTTTCTACTACATTAAACACGAATTGCTTGCCTTCATTTTAAGAGTTGTTCTTATCCGATGACAACTGATCTAAATGCCCTACACATCTACTTAAAACCCAGGTAATGAAGCCTAATAACTGCATACAAAATCTCTTACATAAGGAGTAGATAGCACTTGAAGCCTTGCACTTTAATAGCCAATACAGTAGAGTACACTTTCTCACAACAAAATCTGTGGCACATGGCCTCTTTCTGCAGGTTGAGCCTAGCGCAGGCTTTTAAAACAGCTGCCCTTCTGAACCATTTTACAACAGACTGTTGGGAAGTCCTGTGGGATCTTCTTGGTAACCAAAGAGCACTCAAAAGCCAAGTGCGTTCACAGAAAACCTCACAAAAATGGCAGGTTGTTGTTTCAAGTCCTTTTTTCCCTCCAAAAGAGTCTCCCCAGGAAAAACTCCTGTGATGCAGTCTCATTTTATCAAGCTAGTATAATGTTAATGAGGTATTTTGGGCTCCATGAGACACAGTGGCACATTGCACTTCTCTACATGACAGCTCATGGTTTTTCTTCCACAATAAGCAAGGTCTACTGCCAGTAGGTATTAAACCATTTTTTGCAGCATCCCCTAGACCCTCTGCACCTAATGTGCAGAAAGAGGGAAATAAGAGTGCAGAGGGACAACCTGTAATTTCAGTTAATCTCCAAACTAGGGAACCGAGAACAATTTTATTTTCAGGTTCTGCACATCTGCCACACCTGCAGTCCAACCCTCTGGCTGGTCAAGCTCCAAGAACACATCAGCTCCCCAAACTTCAGAGCTACCTGATCTGGCTTGAATGGAAAGGAAATCACAGTGTCACAGAATATGCTGAATTGGAAGGGATCCACAAGGATCATTGAGTCCAACTCCTGGCCTTGCACAGGACCATCCCCAAGAGTCACACCATGTGCCTCAGAGTATCATCCAAATGCTTCTTGAACTCTGTCAGGCTTGGTGCTGTGACCACTTCCCCGGGAAGCCTTTTCTAGTACTCAACCACCCTCTGGGTGAAGAACCCTTTTCTAATATCCAACCTAAGCCTCCCCTGACACAATTTCAGGCCATTCCCTCGGGTCCTGTCATTGGCCACCACAGAGAAGAGATCAGTGTCTGCCCCTCCTCTTCCCCTCATGAGGAAGTTGTAACTGCAATGAGGTTTCCCCTCAGTCTCCTCTTCTGCAGGCTGAACAGATCAAGTAACCTCAGCCACTCCTTCTACAGCTTCCCCTCAAGGCCCTTCACCATCTTCATTGTCCTCCTTTGGATGCTCTCTAAGAGCTTAATATCTTTCTTATATTATGGTGCCTAAAACCGCTCACAACATTCAAGGTGAGGCCTCACCAGTGCAGAGCAGAGTGGGACAATCCCCTCCCTCGACCGGCTGGCGATGCTTTGCCTGATGTCCCCCAGGACACGGTTGGCCCTCCTGGCTGCCAGGGCACTGCTGACTCATATTCAACTTGCCGTCGACCAAGACCCCCAGGTCCCTTTCCATGGCACTGCTTTCCAGCATCTCATTCCCCAGTCTGTATGGACATCTAAGATTGCCCCATCCCAGGTACAGAATCCAGCACTTTCCCTTGTTGAACTTCATATGGTTGGTGATTGCCCAGTCCTCTCATTTGTTGAGGTCTCTCTGCGGGGCCTCCCTGCCTTTGAGGGAGCCAACAGTTCCTCCCAGTGTAGTGTCATCTGTAAATTTGCTTAGTATCCCTTCCAGTCCTGCATCCAAGCCATTTATGAAGATGTTGAAGAGCACAGGGCCTAAGATGCAGCCCTGTTGAACCCCACTAGTGACAGGTCGCCAGTCTGATGTTACCCCATTCACTATTACCCTCTGTGCCCAACCTGTGAGCCAACTGCTCAACCACCACATGATGTGTTTATCCAGCTTTGCTGGACGTTTTGTCCAGAAGGATCCTGTAAGAGATAGTATCGAAAGCTTTACTGAAATCCAAAAAATTTACATCCACTGGCTTCCCTTGATCAACCAGGTGGGTTACCTTGTCATAAAGGGAAATCAGGTTTGTTTAGCAGGACTTTTATCTCATGATGCCTCCTGGCTGTGACCAACGACTGGGTTGTCTTTCAGATGCTTTTCTGTACCTCCCAGAATAGTCTACTCCATAACTTTACCAGGCACTGAAGTGAGACTGACAGGCTTGTAGTTTCCAGGGTCCCACTTCTTGCCCTTCTTGAAAATAGGGACAACATTCCCCAGCTTCCAGTCAGCTGGGACTGAATTCCCAAGACCGCCCAAAAATCATTGACAGAGGTTTTGTGATGACATCAGATCTAAAGAAAGTTGGGGCATGTTCTAACATGGCTTCCACAGATCATTTTTAGTATATTTGGAAAGGTCCAATAAGTATATAAGTTAACACTTACTATTATTAAACAGGCTCAAGAAAATCCCAAGCAAATAACAGTCTTTTATTATATACATGAAGGAAAGCTGAAAGATAAATAACAAAGGAAGAAGAAATACGCAAGCAAATGTATGAATGTGTAGACTACACAGCAAAGAAAAGCTTGCACCCAGGAACTTTTTTAGATGTCACATATCTCAGCAGCAGACTGTTTCACATACTGAGACTGTAGCAAAATTTTTCTACACAGAACTTCAGAAAAAGAACTTCTCTTTTGTTAAGGATAGTGGGGAATTGGGGTAGTTTACCAAGGATGACTGGAAAATTACTCTTACTGAAGGTTTCTAAGAACAGGTTAGACAATCGTCTGTCAGGAAAGATACAGGGATGTTTCCAGCTCAGGTTGAGTGAAGGACACGATAGCCTGTTTTCCATGATCCAATGCAGTACTTCAAATTTTTGTAAATGTGCACCAAAAGCCAAGGAAGTCTTAGACTCCCCAACATAAAAACAAGACGATAAAAAAGGCTGAACTCACTGGATCAGCATGGCATTTGCATGTCTGCCCAGCCTAAAACACTACAAAGCATAATGGGGACTTTGCTACTGTCACCTCCTGCTCTGGTAGAGGAGGTCTCCTCCTCTGCACTTCTCTGAGACCTGTGGTGCATGCCTTGTAACATTCTGCCCCACTAGGATTTAAGATGATCACAAGGTCAGGCAGGCTGCTTGCTTTGTGCAAAAAGCACAATGAATCTCTTCAAATTCTCCCTGTGCATTTCCTGCCCTTTGGAACAATGGTGTAGGAAACAAGTTGCTATCCTGCTACCTGCTGCCCCTTCCTGCAAAGTATGTCATGAGATCCAAGCGGTATTCCTGCCTCTTCCTTCTAAGTCTTGCACATATTATGCTCTGCAGCTCAATATAAAAAAAATTCTGTTTTTTTCAAAATGTTTGATTAGAATACATGGTTGCGGAAAATTTAAAAAAGGAACCAAAGCTTTACTTTTCAACTTCCAGGCAAATTTTTCTTACATCAAGGTTATTGCAAATGACCTTGCACTCAAAAATTACCTTTTTCCAATTTATTGCATCCTTGCTCCTAATTTTTGTGTATCACACGTTACCCAGGAGCTTTCGGGATTCTTTTGCCCACAGGTGCTACCGCAAAACTGCCAAGCTGCAAACGTATGTTTCTGTCCACAATCTATTTATCAGAGTTAGAAAAGCCAAGCCTTTGAATCTGGCAAGAAAAGTGAAGCGAGCAAGAAAAGCTACTAGAGAAGTACCAGCAACGCAAGGAAAACCAGGGGAAATGTGGATCCTTCATGTGAAAGGGCCAAGGGACCTGGTGACAAAGGACATGGATAAAGCTGAGGTTCTTTTCTGTTAAGATTTGCCTTCTGAAATCTCAGGTCCCTGAGACCAATGGGAAAGTCTGGAGAAAGGAAGACTTACTGCTGGTGGAGAAGAACTGGGTTAGGATTAGACTTAAACTTTACATACTCAATTCTTTAGCCTAATGGGGTCTACCCAAAAGTGCTGAAGGAGACAGTCAATGTCATTTTGAGGCTCCTCTCACTAAGCTATGAAAGGTCACAGCAAACTGGCAGACTTTCTCAAGGACCATAAGAAAACAAATGTCACTTCAAGAAGGGCAAGAAGGAAGATCTGGGTGGCTACAGAACAGTCAGTCCTTACTTTAATCCATGGGAAGGCAATGAAGCAAATAATCCTGGAAAACACTTCAGAAGGATCTCAGCAGGTTGGAGAACGGGGTAACAAGAATCTTACAAAGTTCAAAGGGAAATGACAAGTCCTGCCTTTGGGCAGGAATAATTCCAGTCACATCTGTTATATGAGGGAGACCAAGAGAGCTGGGACTGCTCAGCCTAGAAAAAAGACAACTTGAGGAGATCTTATCAGCAACATCTCACCAGTGAAGGTAATGTCCTAAGAGTAAGGAGGGTGGATAGAAAGACTGACAGAAATATCCCCAATGGCAGAATATCTCCTACTAGAAGTGCAAGAAAAGAGGAAATCTGTAGAGTTTGGTATGAGGGGGTCTCCCATCAGTAATTGAAGCTGTCAGCTTATGATTAGTGAAACTAATGTATAATTGCAAGGACTGTAAATAGAAATGTCATATATTAGATTTTATTAGATTTGTTTTTTCTAATCACCTAATATGTGATTTATGAAGACAGCAATTACATTAATATAGCTAAACTGTGTTTCATATCATCTTATATTGGCCTTGCTCTAAAGAATCTGATTTCCTGATCTCAACATTCCTACAAAACTGACTCCACGAAACCACATACATCAGTAGGAAACAGACTGGAATGATGAAGAAGGAAAGCTGGTTTATGCCAGCATGAAGAATTTCGCAGTTTAACATAAGATTACAGATTTAATGTGGTGTAAAGACAGAAAGGAAAGGAGTCAGTCCGCAGAGAATGCCACTAAACTAGCATCTTTTTTCTGACTCATCTGCCACATGAGCACAGAATAACCCATATACAGGAATCTGGGGGTGAAGCACAGGGCATTCATCTCAGGCAATGGAAAAGAACAGTGTTTCCTACACACATTGTAGAGATATACTATTCTTTGACAATACGTAAGAGGAGAGAACTTTTTTGTAGATAAACGTCTCCTGCTGATTAGAACAAACGCTTTGATAAATCCAGGTGTTTATTTTAGCAGCAGGGAGTGACAATCATAACATTCTCTGCTCACTCTCAAGCATAATAAATTTTAAAAAACTCCCATGTTTCAATACAAAAGACATTTGTGAACATTTTCTTTCTATATATAAGCAAAGACTAAACTAAACTCACTGAAATAAATGAATGCATTTATGATGGTACTCTCCTGGGGACCAACAATGCACACGGTAAAATCAAGGATCATCCTTTTTTTTCTCTGTGATGATAGAAGTGAAATAATACATCTAATTGTGGAAAATGTCACAGAAAAGATGACAACAGATGAGTCCCTTAGAAAAGCTGTCTTAGTCTTCGATGCTTGCCTTTACTTTCCTTAAAATATATTTGATAATAAGAACAACTAATCACCCAGTCAGCATTGATGCAAAAATGTGTTAGATGCACAACCACTATCCTAATAAATAAACTGTTGAAAAACCCAAGCAGAGAAAATAAATGCGCTATTAGAAGTTTTATTTTGTTACTTTCTTACACCTTGATTCTTCAGCACTTTCAGAAGTCAAATAACACAGCATGCAAAAATCATTTGTAAATAGTGGTTTTTACGGGTGTAAAAGTTAGCAGCATTCCTGCTGTGGACTCTGTGGTCCTGAACTCAGAATAAATAAAATGTATACAAAATAATGCTGCCACTTACTTCACAACTCATGAATCTGGCTGAAAGAGGCACCTGTTTAGAAATTAAGATCCCTTCCATTCTTTTCAATCCCTCACCATTGTTCCAAAAAAGGTGCTACAAACAGTAGCTCTGCAGAACTCATATGTGCAAGTCAAATGCCAAAATAAGAGCTGGCAGGATCAAAATATAATGGAAAGAAAATATCCTGATCACAGATCTTACTGAATGGCCTCATTTGCATGCATCAGTGAAAGTCCCTGGAGTGCACAAAAGGCCTTCATTAAAGCCAGAGATGAAATCATAAAGCACATGATCGGATACATTTCTGGTTTATTTCATTTATTAGTTGTGGTGAGGTTTTTTGGTTGCTTTTTTTGGTTGGTTGGGGATTTTTTTTTGGGGGGGGGCAGTGGGAGGCCACTGTTTTGGAGTTCTTTTTAAGATATCCAGAACATAGGCTGAGATTATTATTTTTCAATGCCAGCTATCTGGGCAGGTTTCTTTTCCAAGCTGTAAGCCAAGGAAACAAGCCAAGGAAGATGGAAATTCCTGAAGATTATGAACTTGTTGGGTGGTAGTTAAATATTTAGATGTTGCTTTCCTCCTTCCTAGCCATGACTTCTTTTTTCCATCATTTTACTGGATTTTAATTTTTTTCCTACCCAGTGATTTATGAAAAACAACAGCTAGCCAGAAGCAGAAGCAGCAACAGCATGAGCTCCAGGTGTTAGGAAAAATCCCTACATAACTAATTTTCTCTCTGACATATTATCACTTCACCAAAAATATTATACTTGAAGATCTATCACATCCAAACGTAGTTTTAATCCATGTGTAACATTTTCCTTTGTCTTGAATGAGAATGTATTCCCCAGAAAATACAGATAGAAGGATTCAAGAATCGATTGTCCTGTGGCAACTAAAAATCCATCAAGCGGTGCTCTGAGATTGACAGAGTCTGTTGGTGCTGTTTTAAGGCAGGATCTAGTAAAACAGATGGCATTGGATTTCAAACTCCTTTGCCGACTCAGTTCACCAATGAGCTGAACATGGATTTTTCCTTTGTTTTTGACAACTTCCAAGAAGTTACAAAAATTCAAATCTAAAATCAACTTTAAAGGATATTCTAGGGCCCCTTGGTAGTATTTCCAGTTTTAACGTGTTCATAAAACAGATAATATCATTCCATAAGTTGATTCACAGTGACTAAAGCAGCTGCTGAAGTTGGGTTCGTTTTTTGTTGGCTAAATCTTATGCTGAAACCTGAAATTTATATCTGGAATAGGTTTTTTTTTTCTTCACAGTGGTATATGCTTCTCCAAAACAGATATTCTCCTATTATGCATATACAATTTATCATTTGTAAAATACCAACTCTTCCAGGAAAATGGAGGCATTTTTAAATAAAATTACCAACTGCCAAAAGTTGACTGAGGTAGGAAATTTTCATCTCACTCCGAATATGAATCCAGAAAGCAAATCAACAAAGTGCAATTCAAGCAAACAAGATGGGATACCTGAGGATAACTTGGCACTGCAGTAAACGATGAGCTGGAAAAAGCCATGCCAAGAGATCCCTGAAGCCTCAGAATGTACACTTAAATGTCCTAAAAGCAGAAAGAGACACGTTGGAAGCTTTTGTGAAGTTGCAGCATATATTGAAACGCCAGGGGAAAGCACCAGATCTCTTGAAAACCTGAATTAATATTTGAAGTCTAAGTATTTTCTTTTCTCTGTAGCCAAAATATTACCAAAATGTGGTACACAAGATATTTCAAATGTATGTGCAGAGCAAGAACCTCACTTCACTTCCACTCTCCAAGAAAGAGTCGGGAACTGCCATCCTGCCATGTATGTCTGGGGGCTACATGCATGTCTGGGGCTACATGCATGTCTGGGGCTACATGCATCAAACTCTAGGCCTGCATAGAGTGGCATAGAGTGGGTTTCTGCATCTAGTGGGTTTCTGTGGCTGGGTTTTGGTAGCGGGGGGTTCTACAGGGGGTGGCTTCTGTTAGAAGCTGCCAGAAGCTTCCCCTGTCCCGTGGAGCCAATGCCAGCCGTCTCCAGGACAGACTTCCTGCCGATGGCCAAGGCCAAGCCAATAAGGAGTGATAGTAATGCCTCTGTGATCACATATTTAAGAACAGAAGGTTGTGGCACAGATAAAAAATTCCAGCCAGGGAAGAGCAGAGTGAGAACATGGGAATAACAACATGGACGCCAAGGTCAGTGCAGAAGGAGGGGCAGGAGGTG
Source organism: Lepidothrix coronata (assembly GCF_001604755.1). Lineage (NCBI taxonomy): Eukaryota > Metazoa > Chordata > Aves > Passeriformes > Pipridae > Lepidothrix > Lepidothrix coronata. The sequence continues at coordinate 6,617,085 of NW_016690203.1, read as the reverse complement.
CTCCAGGTGCCAGAGCAGAGGCCCCTGCAGCCCGTGGTGCAGACTATGGTGGAGCAGCTGTGCCCCTGCAGCCCATGGGGGACCATCGGGGTGCAGAGACCCACCTGCAGCCCCTGGAGAAGCCCATGCTGGAGCAGGTGAATGCATGAAGGAGGCTGTGACCACGTGGGAGGCCCAAGACGGAGCAGAGTCCTACCAGAGACCTGCAGCCCATGGAGAGGGAAGCCCACGCTGAAGCAGGTTTTTCCCAGGTAGGACTTGTGGCCCCCGTGGGGGACCCACACTGGTACAGCTCATTTGTGAAGGACTGCACNATTATTAAACAGGCTCAAGAAAATCCCAAGCAAATAACAGTCCTTTATTATATACATGAAGGAAAGCTGAAAGATAAATAACAAAGGAAGAAGAAATACGCAAGCAAATGTATGAATGTGTAGACTACACAGCAAAGAAAAGCTTGCACCCAGGAACTTTTTTAGATGTCACATATCTCAGCAGCAGACTGTTTCACATACTGAGACTGTAGCAAAATTTTTCTACACAGAACTTCAGAAAAAGAACTTCTCTTTTGTTAAGGATAGTGGGGAATTGGGGTAGTTTACCAAGGATGACTGGAAAATTACTCTTACTGAAGGTTTCTAAGAACAGGTTAGACAATCGTCTGTCAGGAAAGATACAGGGATGTTTCCAGCTCAGGTTGAGTGAAGGACACGATAGCCTGTTTTCCATGATCCAATGCAGTACTTCAAATTTTTGTAAATGTGCACCAAAAGCCAAGGAAGTCTTAGACTCCCCAACATAAAAACAAGACGATAAAAAAGGCTGAACTCACTGGATCAGCATGGCATTTGCATGTCTGCCCAGCCTAAAACACTACAAAGCATAATGGGGACTTTGCTACTGTCACCTCCTGCTCTGGTAGAGGAGGTCTCCTCCTCTGCACTTCTCTGAGACCTGTGGTGCATGCCTTGTAACATTCTGCCCCACTAGGATTTAAGATGATCACAAGGTCAGGCAGGCTGCTTGCTTTGTGCAAAAAGCACAATGAATCTCTTCAAATTCTCCCTGTGCATTTCCTGCCCTTTGGAACAATGGTGTAGGAAACAAGTTGCTATCCTGCTACCTGCTGCCCCTTCCTGCAAAGTATGTCATGAGATCCAAGCGGTATTCCTGCCTCTTCCTTCTAAGTCTTGCACATATTATGCTCTGCAGCTCAATATAAAAAAAATTCTGTTTTTTTCAAAATGTTTGATTAGAATACATGGTTGCGGAAAATTTAAAAAAGGAACCAAAGCTTTACTTTTCAACTTCCAGGCAAATTTTTCTTACATCAAGGTTATTGCAAATGACCTTGCACTCAAAAATTACCTTTTTCCAATTTATTGCATCCTTGCTCCTAATTTTTGTGTATCACACGTTACCCAGGAGCTTTCGGGATTCTTTTGCCCACAGGTGCTACCGCAAAACTGCCAAGCTGCAAACGTATGTTTCTGTCCACAATCTATTTATCAGAGTTAGAAAAGCCAAGCCTTTGAATCTGGCAAGAAAAGTGAAGCGAGCAAGAAAAGCTACTAGAGAAGTACCAGCAACGCAAGGAAAACCAGGGGAAATGTGGATCCTTCATGTGAAAGGGCCAAGGGACCTGGTGACAAAGGACATGGATAAAGCTGAGGTTCTTTTCTGTTAAGATTTGCCTTCTGAAATCTCAGGTCCCTGAGACCAATGGGAAAGTCTGGAGAAAGGAAGACTTACTGCTGGTGGAGAAGAACTGGGTTAGGATTAGACTTAAACTTTACATACTCAATTCTTTAGCCTAATGGGGTCTACCCAAAAGTGCTGAAGGAGACAGTCAATGTCATTTTGAGGCTCCTCTCACTAAGCTATGAAAGGTCACAGCAAACTGGTAGACTTTCTCAAGGACCATAAGAAAACAAATGTCACTTCAAGAAGGGCAAGAAGGAAGATCTGGGTGGCTACAGAACAGTCAGTCCTTACTTTAATCCATGGGAAGGCAATGAAGCAAATAATCCTGGAAAACACTTCAGAAGGATCTCAGCAGGTTGGAGAACGGGGTAACAAGAATCTTACAAAGTTCAAAGGGAAATGACAAGTCCTGCCTTTGGGCAGGAATAATTCCAGTCACATCTGTTATATGAGGGAGACCAAGAGAGCTGGGACTGCTCAGCCTAGAAAAAAGACAACTTGAGGAGATCTTATCAGCAACATCTCACCAGTGAAGGTAATGTCCTAAGAGTAAGGAGGGTGGATAGAAAGACTGACAGAAATATCCCCAATGGCAGAATATCTCCTACTAGAAGTGCAAGAAAAGAGGAAATCTGTAGAGTTTGGTATGAGGGGGTCTCCCATCAGTAATTGAAGCTGTCAGCTTATGATTAGTGAAACTAATGTATAATTGCAAGGACTGTAAATAGAAATGTCATATATTAGATTTTATTAGATTTGTTTTTTCTAATCACCTAATATGTGATTTATGAAGACAGCAATTACATTAATATAGCTAAACTGTGTTTCATATCATCTTATATTGGCCTTGCTCTAAAGAATCTGATTTCCTGATCTCAACATTCCTACAAAACTGACTCCACGAAACCACATACATCAGTAGGAAACAGACTGGAATGATGAAGAAGGAAAGCTGGTTTATGCCAGCATGAAGAATTTCGCAGTTTAACATAAGATTACAGATTTAATGTGGTGTAAAGACAGAAAGGAAAGGAGTCAGTCCGCAGAGAATGCCACTAAACTAGCATCTTTTTTCTGACTCATCTGCCACATGAGCACAGAATAACCCATATACAGGAATCTGGGGGTGAAGCACAGGGCATTCATCTCAGGCAATGGAAAAGAACAGTGTTTCCTACACACATTGTAGAGATATACTATTCTTTGACAATACGTAAGAGGAGAGAACTTTTTTGTAGATAAACGTCTCCTGCTGATTAGAACAAACGCTTTGATAAATCCAGGTGTTTATTTTAGCAGCAGGGAGTGACAATCATAACATTCTCTGCTCACTCTCAAGCATAATAAATTTTAAAAAACTCCCATGTTTCAATACAAAAGACATTTGTGAACATTTTCTTTCTATATATAAGCAAAGACTAAACTAAACTCACTGAAATAAATGAATGCATTTATGATGGTACTCTCCTGGGGACCAACAATGCACACGGTAAAATCAAGGATCATCCTTTTTTTTCTCTGTGATGATAGAAGTGAAATAATACATCTAATTGTGGAAAATGTCACAGAAAAGATGACAACAGATGAGTCCCTTAGAAAAGCTGTCTTAGTCTTCGATGCTTGCCTTTACTTTCCTTAAAATATATTTGATAATAAGAACAACTAATCACCCAGTCAGCATTGATGCAAAAATGTGTTAGATGCACAACCACTATCCTAATAAATAAACTGTTGAAAAACCCAAGCAGAGAAAATAAATGCGCTATTAGAAGTTTTATTTTGTTACTTTCTTACACCTTGATTCTTCAGCACTTTCAGAAGTCAAATAACACAGCATGCAAAAATCATTTGTAAATAGTGGTTTTTACGGGTGTAAAAGTTAGCAGCATTCCTGCTGTGGACTCTGTGGTCCTGAACTCAGAATAAATAAAATGTATACAAAATAATGCTGCCACTTACTTCACAACTCATGAATCTGGCTGAAAGAGGCACCTGTTTAGAAATTAAGATCCCTTCCATTCTTTTCAATCCCTCACCATTGTTCCAAAAAAGGTGCTACAAACAGTAGCTCTGCAGAACTCATATGTGCAAGTCAAATGCCAAAATAAGAGCTGGCAGGATCAAAATATAATGGAAAGAAAATATCCTGATCACAGATCTTACTGAATGGCCTCATTTGCATGCATCAGTGAAAGTCCCTGGAGTGCACAAAAGGCCTTCATTAAAGCCAGAGATGAAATCATAAAGCACATGATCGGATACATTTCTGGTTTATTTCATTTATTAGTTGTGGTGAGGTCTTTTGGTTGCTTTTTTTGGTTGGTTGGGGATTTTTTTTTGGGGGGGGCAGTGGGAGGCCACTGTTTTGGAGTTCTTTTTAAGATATCCAGAACATAGGCTGAGATTATTATTTTTCAATGCCAGCTATCTGGGCAGGTTTCTTTTCCAAGCTGTAAGCCAAGGAAACAAGCCAAGGAAGATGGAAATTCCTGAAGATTATGAACTTGTTGGGTGGTAGTTAAATATTTAGATGTTGCTTTCCTCCTTCCTAGCCATGACTTCTTTTTTCCATCATTTTACTGGATTTTAATTTTTTTCCTACCCAGTGATTTATGAAAAACAACAGCTAGCCAGAAGCAGAAGCAGCAACAGCATGAGCTCCAGGTGTTAGGAAAAATCCCTACATAACTAATTTTCTCTCTGACATATTATCACTTCACCAAAAATATTATACTTGAAGATCTATCACATCCAAACGTAGTTTTAATCCATGTGTAACATTTTCCTTTGTCTTGAATGAGAATGTATTCCCCAGAAAATACAGATAGAAGGATTCAAGAATCGATTGTCCTGTGGCAACTAAAAATCCATCAAGCGGTGCTCTGAGATTGACAGAGTCTGTTGGTGCTGTTTTAAGGCAGGATCTAGTAAAACAGATGGCATTGGATTTCAAACTCCTTTGCCGACTCAGTTCACCAATGAGCTGAACATGGATTTTTCCTTTGTTTTTGACAACTTCCAAGAAGTTACAAAAATTCAAATCTAAAATCAACTTTAAAGGATATTCTAGGGCCCCTTGGTAGTATTTCCAGTTTTAACGTGTTCATAAAACAGATAATATCATTCCACAAGTTGATTCACAGTGACTATAGCAACTGCTGAAGTTGGGTTGGTTTTTTGTTGGCTAAATCTTATGCTGAAACCTGAAGCAGTGGCAGGAACAACAACTGACCATAACCCCCATTCCTCATCCCCCTGCAATGCTGGGAGGGAGGAGGAAGAACATGGAAGGAAGGAGGGTTGGGGGGAAGGTGGTTTTAAGATTGTTTTATTTCTCATTCTTTGGCTCTTATCCTGTTAGCAGTAAATTTAAGTACTATCCCCACTTTGAGTCTGTTTTGTCAGTAAGTGACCTCTCCCAGCTGTTATCTCAACTTATGAATCCTTAGCTGGTTTTTTGTTGGTTTTTTTCTCTCTCCTCTGTCCAGTTGCAGAGGGAGAGTGAGAGAGGGGCTTTAGTGGGTACCTGGTATCCGGCCAGGATCAACCCACTACAATAGGAATAAGGTCAACTTCCCCATCCTTGCAAAAAGCAGAACAAATACAACTGCCTATGCCACCCATAATCCACACCCCTAAGTGTGCCTGGAAGTTTCTGTTCCAACCTCAAAAAATCCCTATATACAATTCCAAGTGTGCCCTCCACCACAATATTTCCACAATGTTTCAGTAGATTCTTATTTCCCTGTCCCTCCAGTAATTCCCAGTAATTTTTTTTTAAATCTATCAGCATCATCAATATATGTTATTGTTAGTGAAAAACTGTAGCTTTCCTCCCTTGCTCTTTTTGAAGAGGCAAAGTTAAAAGAGCATCTCTAGTTTGAACAAAACGCATGAGGCAATGAAGATTAACAGAACAGAAGTCCATTTTCCAAAATGTGTTGAATGCATTTACATAAGCACTGAAGAGCTATATAATTATATCCTTATCACTGGAATTACTGTTTCAAAGAACAGGCAGAACATTCTGTTTACAGATAAAAAGAGAGAGAAGAAAAACACCTTCCTTTAGCCTAGCCTCATTTTGAAGATATTTCATTTGCAACTTTCTCTTGAAGAGTGATCAAGTTGGAGAGGTGCTGCTGGCGACAGCTCTGAAAGAATGAAGAATAGAAACAAACAGCGTATTTTTTTTTAATCCTAACACTTTAAAATTGAAGGAATTAAGATTCCACTATTCCCCCTCTGCATCTAAGCAAGGATACTCTGAGGCAAGAATGAAATGAGATAGCTAATTTAATATCTTAAGTGTTCTGCATATAAGAGATTGCTTTCTGCATTCTTGAAGGAAAAAATCTCTGAAGGACAGGAGCTGGCAGAATAAGGTAACAGTATCCAATATAGTAAAAATCAAGTGTATGCAATACATGTCCACACTGCACCTTCAAGACATCAATGTACAATACTCCACAGTAACCAGAGAGTTTATGTCTTAGTCTTTCCTATGCCTTACCCCCCCTCATGGAACCTCTGACCACCTCAACCCCCAATAAGGAAAGTCTTCCACTGCCACCACAAAGAGCAGGTGGCAGAGGCACAGAAATCCTCTTGCCAAAGGGCAAATTTAAAGATCTTTCATTAAATTTGATGTGATGACCCAAACCAGTGGCAATATTCCTTCCTGTTTAAAAGAAGGTTATCAGGACTTCATTGTATTTTCTTCACCAGCTGAGAAACACTTAAAAATTAAATGAAAACTGTCAAGTGCAGAAAGCAACTACCCTCCTCCACCCCCAGTAAAATAATTGTTTAAGAACAACACTACACTACAGTGCAATTTTTGACATAAATTTTTTTCCGCATTTGTCACCACACGAAAAGTTTGGAAACTGGGGAGAAAAAATGGGTAGTTTTGGCCTGAAAATAAACAAAAACCCTGTCAGAAAGAAATTCACATAAAACCTTCCCAAACTGAAGTACAGGTTGCATATGGCCTAGTGTAGAGGTAATCGCGTGCTGAAAATCTGAGTAGGCAGTTTTTCACTCAATACAGTCTTTAAAAACATAATAATAATATTAGGCCTGGGGGGCTATGGAGGTAGGCAGAGGGGTGGGAAATCAAATTATGCTTAAGCACTCCAGTCCTAAGCATGATTTTATTCAAAGACAAACTGGGCTGTAATGTGTATTTTTAGTTCATAAGTGGGTGCTCATATGCCATATGTAACTTTTTACCACAAAGAGTTGTGTCCTAAATACAGGCTTGTGCTCCTGTTCACTGCATAATTGTGGAAATCCACTCTGAAGCCACAGGGGAAGCAGCAATTCCTAGCAGCAATGACTCTGAGGTTAGAAATCCTCCCCCAAAATCCTATCCAACTTTTTTGAAGACTTGTATTAAGTTTAAACTTAAGGGTTTTAAGGATCCTTTATTTAGTGCCTAGATTCACTTTAATCACAGCTCATTTGCTTCCCTCGCCAACACTTTCTAAATTCTCTCTCTCTCAGGTCTTTTCTCCTAAGATATCCCTGTGAAGGCTGCCCCTGCTGTGTTTTTCAGGGGAGGGGTGTGTAAAGGAGACATAGCAGTTGAAACAGTTCACAGAACCGTAACAGCACCGTAACAGATAGGACCTGTCACAGAAAAAAACATAAGCAGCTTTTAACACAAGGATGGGGCAAGACTGGATCACTAGGACTGGAATGAGGTGGAGGAGTCTGGCAAATTCAACCCTTCAGAAGAGGAATGGTTGTGTTTGGAGCAGAGATAAAGCCAGTGGCAACATCCTGCCTTTTTTTTTTTTAACATATATGGTTAAGTAGGTTAAAATCACGAGGTAGAGAGAGGAAACAAACAAAAAAACTGGCTTAAGAGTTAGACCATCAACATCAGTGAAAGAAAAGATGTCCATTTGTCTACAATCTCCTTCCAGTTTTCCACATTTTTACATAAAATTTATAAACAACCTTTATTTAACTGCTTGCTTGTAAAGTAGTATTTGCCTCTGCAGCCACCCAGAGCTGCTACGGCACTGCAGGAAAGCCTTGTGACAAGCTATGAAGTGGTGAGGGGAGAGAGGAGGAGGAAGAAATGGCACAGAGGAGCATGGAAACTCTAGATGTGAAACGTTAATGACTATCGTGCCTCCCATCCCAGCCATCCACAACAGCCCAGCTTTGCAGCCAGCATGACCTTGGGGCCCTCTATAGTGGCTCAAACTGCACCTGCATGGGATTAAGTATCCTGATAGTGAGTGATAGCTCTGCCAGCTCAGGCTGAAACAGCTTTCACCAGATCAAACAGCAGCAGAAGGAGGAGGAAGAAAAAGCAGCAGAAGGAGGAGGAAGAAAAAGCAGCAGAAGGAGGAGGAAGAAAAAGCAGCAGAAGTAAGAGCAGAGCAGTGCCTTCCCGCCTGGATAGAATAAGCAATAATATCGATTTAGGTTGATAGACTTGTCCAAGGCACCACTTGCAAAAATCTGTACGTGAAATTCTTATGTATGTTTGGATCACTGTTGATTGCAGCTCATCCAATAGTTATAGCCTGACAGAGTCATGTGTCTAGCCTGTAATGCAGAAATACCCCCCATGTATTTTGTAATAGCTTTTTCACCTCCTTTTGAATTGGCAAATTTATGGTCACTGCCCATTTGAAACTCAGAAGTATATGGGCAGAGGAGATCTAGCACTAAAATATTTTCTAAGGCATCAGTCAAGCTGCTTGGTTTAAAATTTGCAAATCCTAACAATCTGTAACATTCGTAAAATTACAGCATCCAAAATATTCCTGAGCACTCACATGAGTTGAGATACCCATGTTTTTTCAGTCTCTTGGAAATACAGCTCCCGCAACTAAGCAAGGGGATACTGCATCAGTTGAAGAGTCACTTTTAGTCAATTGAGGGAGATGGATTACGGAAAGGAGTTTTTATTTAAAAGAAATGGAAGAAAAATATTGCAATAATCATTTTCCAATATGTTTCTATTTATACAAGCAAATTCATTCTATTAAAGGATTTGTTCAAAAATAGTGTTTCCAAACTTCCAGGAAAAAAACCAAAGAATATCATTGCTAGATTAGAGTGTGGCTTTAGAATGTGAGAAAGTCCAACTAATCTGAAACTTCAAGAGGTTTTTTTTGTTGTTGTTGTTTTTCTCTTCCCACCCTTTATTAAGAGCAGACTATCACTTATTAGAATTTCTATTTCCACTCAAAAGTAGTAGAAATATTGACTGATTTGACACACATGTCATGGAATACTGGTATGTTTAACAAAATAACCTTGAAATGCATTCATAACTTACAATTCAGCACTGAGTAGAAAAACACTGTACTACTTATATACTGACCTAGATTTAAGAGGAACAGGTAGATGGAAACCTAAACATTTCCACAAAGCTACCTTTTATTCCACTCATCTGCATCTATCCATTCTCCCAAATATACACTCCTCTTCTCTAAACTTGCAATCATAGCAGATGAGGTTTAAAAGCTAGCTTAGATCTCCCACCTATTTTATTAGCAATTAATTCAGATAAAAGTCAACTGTTTACATACATACATTAAGAGAAAAAAAGCAAAGGGGGAGGGCACGGAAGCACATTTATGTATGGTGAGACAAAATACTGACTGACTCAAGAAAAGGCCTAGATGCCCTCCATCACCTAAGAAGTGCAGTAACGCCTTAAAAATGTGCTGCTACGAAATGGAATTCATACAAAGGAATAAGGGGAGCTGATCTGTTCATTTGCTGGGTGACATACTGATCACTGCTGAATGACATCAGCATGACATCAGCAGCAGCCAATCACAGTGCTCCGCATGTATCTGGTGTTCTTGCACTATTCCATATTTATGGATAAACACCAGGAGGGTGTTAACCCTAAGCAGTGTTTTTCTTCTCTGTCATATTCTAAATAAAGCAGCTGCTTCCATTCAGCATGAAACCTGACCAAAAGAAAAAAAAAAAAAGAAAAGAAAATAAATTAAAAAATAGCGGCCTCTCATCTCAGTGTGTTCTCTTACAAATCCAGAAACAATACATGGAAAGCGGGGGAGACCAGCTGGACTTACGTGTCACTGCTTCCTGAAAGCCTGTAGGCAGTCCAGAGCTTCAGCTCAGCTCTTCCTTGGCTAGGAGATGCAGACAGAAGAGGAAAAAAGTGTGTAGGGTCAAACATTGGGTCAAGGCTTTTGTTGTCACTGAAGAAACAAATGCAACTGTTATTTCCACTGAGGCATTTTAAACTGTCTGAACTACTGAAGTACTGTTCCTCTTCCTCCAACATCGCTGCTTCCTCTGACATCTTTTGTGGGGCAAAAGCTTTTATAAGGCAAGAAGTGAAGCCTGCTTCTCACTAACATAGCACACAGTCTCAGGCAGGTGCAGCAAGAACGGTTCAGGCAGACCACGTAAGGCTGTGGCTCCCAACACACACCAGCACCTAGGCTTTCACAGCTGGCCCCGGGGGCACAGCAAAGGGCAGGCAACCTGCATATCTGGAATTGTCAGTCTTCATGCTCCCAAGCTGGGTGTCGCTGAAGGTTGGACCTTGCTGTTTTGGCAAAGCCATCAGCACAGCAGGGGTGATGTGGAGATTTTGCCTCACGGATCAGCAGTAGTATTCCTTGCAAAAGAAAAATTTGTGCTTCTCATGGCACCAAGCAAAGCCAAAACCATCTTGCCACTATCCTTTCTCATAAATATGTTTTAGCCCATGAACTTACCACCCAAAGGCGTATATGTGAAGATACGTGCCTCAGCATGCACATGCACACTCTCTAGGCATACACAAGTCTAACAACAAATTCTTTTTTCAACTTTCAAACATTCACCATAAGAGCAGGGTTTCTGAGGAAGAAGCCTTAGCTGGAAGCAAATATGAGGCCAACTTCAGGACACCGGCTTTGAGATGAATCGACACCTCTCACACTGATGTCCCATTTTCACCAACAGTCTGAACAAATTTACAAATGAAAAAAGGAATGACCAAAGCTAATTTCAACTATATCTGAGAGAGGTACTTCGAAACATTTTGAAACATACTATTTCTCCATTCGTGCAAAATCCATGGATAAGCATTCTGATTATGTTATGCACCACCTTATAATTAACATGGCTCAAATGAGCAGAGGGTGCCATATAAATATAAAACTAATGAGCTTAAAAGGCAGAACATATAATGCAAAAACACAGTTCTTATTGGCCAGTAGTTTATTCCTGTGCCACTTAATCAAACCCAGCTCATTTTACTTGTACTATATTGCTCAGAGCAAAAGCCTAGTGAGCTGGCTCTGCCATTTAACTCCTTTTTGTTCAGCTATGTCTATTCCCCAGCTATGATAATACATATATTCATTACATGTAAATAGCACTGCATTATAACCAAATACAACTGCACGGCATCATGTTATAATTAAAATATATATTAGTGCCAAAGACGTAATTGCCTTCTTTCCTCCAGGACATTCTCTGCTAGTACAGGAGCCCACATTACAGCCCATCAAGATAGCTTTATTGCTGCAGGAAGGGAAATTCCAGTCTCTTACAGGGCTTTCTCTTTATATCCTTTGTGGGAATTGTTAAAGGTATGGTTAAAGGTATAGAAAGGGTACCTAACTGTGTCCGTAGCTCAGACAGCCACTCAGCACCATACACAGAACCATTACAGAATAAACTGGAATAATTTTGCAAGAGAAGCTAGAGGGGGGAAAACAGAAAAATGCATGTCAGGTGTTAGGCCTACAGTTATAATCAAAACCCCATGAGGGAGATTTTAGATATCATGGAAATTTGCTTCAAGAAGGGAATTTGTTTCTAACAGCACGCTGAAATACAGTAAAATCCTGTTTTCCATCCCACCTCTGCTTCCAAAGGATATAGCTACTTTCTCAGAAGTTGCCAGCTCATCTCCAGGAGGATGCATTACCAACAGGGTCGACCCATACAGGGAGGAACTAAACCTGAACAATCAAGATGTTTTATAAAATCAATTAGACAAAGTTATCTGGAGATACTATTTTCAGCACACTTACAGCATTTCTCTGTCCATTCTTGTTCTCCATATCCAAAAATCTAAAACCAAACTATGAAAACACAAAAACTGTTTTGCTTGTCATTAAGCATTATTGGCTATTAATTATCCAGCTTCTGTGTTTTTCCAAAAGCGAAAAAAATACTTTTAGTAATCAGAACTGTGTTTAATGTGCACTTACAGCTAAAAACAGTTTAAAGGCCAGTGGCTTTTACCTCAAGGTTTCATAATTCTTCATATTTTATACTATCTTATAAATGTTGGTACATAAAATCTCAAGATATTCTTCACATAGGAGCTATCATTATGTCCCAGTCAAAAATTTTCTAATGAATCTGCAAATACCACTATCTGAAAGGTGAATGGCAAGAACATTGTAGCTATAACTTTTAGAGGGGAACAGAAAGATAATACCTTAGAACAAGGAAAAACACATAAACACACTTATCCTTCCCCACTTTACTCATTAGAACAACTTCCACCAGAAAGGGACAGTCCTGTACCTATCCCTCTAACTTATATCTCTTCCAGAGTTGTTAAAGCATTCACAAATTACAAATAACATTTGTGAATTAAGTAAGCGAATTAAGTAAATTTAGGCTAGAACATCTGGACTACCATTTTCTAAGGATAAAATAAACTTCACTAGCTTAAAGACAGGACTTCTGGCTAATACAATAATTACATAGCTCAACCCCCAATTAAGAAGGTATGTTTTCCCTGACTTCTGTGGGGGTAGCATTTTGTTGCTTGTATTTTGATGGGTGGTTTTTTGCAGGTTTGTTTGGTTTTGTTTATTTCTTCTCAGTTTGTTTTTGCGGGTTGTTTTTTTTTTTTTGAGAGGGGGAGTGCCTGCGTTATTGTTCTCAGAACCTGCAGAAACTGGCAAAATATTAAAAGAGTGACACAGCTTGTGCATTCAAACTCCTCTGTAAAACCCTCCAGTAGTCACATTTCATATTATATACTCCAACAGAAAATTCATAGCTAATACTGGTGGAGCAGGGTTTGGCAGAAAGGCTTTTCAGTCTTTGGATGACCAGAAAACTTCAGCAATACACTAAATATAGACTATAGACCAGTGGCCTGGGCAGAATAATTAGAGGCCTGAAACTTCAGGAAGGGTCCAAATTTAAGTAAGGAAATATGTAACAGCTGTACTTCAACTGCACAATAATAAACCTTTTCAATGACAAAGACCTTTTTTGTGCACTTTGCCATTTCCTGAACAAGCCTTCAGAAGAGACAGGAAGCCTGGCCATAAGGCTGAGCAGTTCCTCTGACACTGGAAAGAATAAAGAATCGTGGTCATTATTATTTTAAGTTATACTACCAGAGCAGAATCTCAGTTCTTTTATTTATAATGATTCGAACCAGCTTCTATAAATTCTTATTGAAAACGCCTCTGATTTAAATCATGTGATAAAATAAGATTCTGCTGGAAAGCTTGATTTTTCCCCCTCTCACATGCATGCACCCCCCAAAGACACCAACACAGCAAGAGGGGAGCGATCATATCTTCAAACACTTGCTTGTTGGAGAAGAAAGAAGGAAAAGACCCCTTGAGAGAAGTAGTTCTGGGTTATATCATAGACACCCACTCTAAAACAGAAAACAATATGAACAGTAGGAAAGCAATTCCCGTTCTTACAAAAATATGTTTGAGGTCATTTAAAAAAGCATTAGTAAATCTTCTCATCCTTTTACCCAATCATTTTCTAATATTAGCTAGGCCAATCTGAGGGCATGTGTTACAGTATCAGCATTCAGAGACAGGAAAAAAATAAGCAATTTATCCAGCTGTTTATTCATAACTGCTCCCTGAAGGACAGCTACTGAACAAGTGCTGGCAAGCCCCTCTGGAGGCATGCCAGCCGCCAAGACCTCTCCACCACGCCAGAAGTTCAGTAGCACACACACATACTCTGGCACTGCCTTGCCAGAAACCAGTGACATACACACATGCTTCTCGTGTGGCTCCTCAGCAGGCTGACTGCACAGCAGTCAGATAAGGCACCCAAAAACCAGCAGTGTTGTTTGGGCACATACTCCAGAGGAGGAAGGAAGCCTCCAACGGTTCCCTCTGGGCTCAGACAGAGAAGAGCAGATGCTCCAAACCTTCTCAATCACTCACTCACCACCCAGCTGACTCACCAGTCATCTTGCTCACCCTGCCTTCAGCCTGGCAGAGGTGGAATAAGTGAGTCGGTGGCTGGCCCTGCTGGTTTTGTGTGACTGGCATTCACACAGCCGGCTTCTGACAGAGTAAGCACTAGATCTTCCTCCTAAAAGCCCCTTTCCACTAAAAAAAGCTACCAAAAGGCCAAGTGACAAACCATTGACAGAATCACTTCTAACATGGTTTGTTCTCATAAGCAAAAGGCATCTTCAGACTCAAAACACAAACTCACTGTTCTTTGTTAATTGCCAGGATTCAACGCCATAAGAGGAAACCCAGGTAATTCTGCTGGTCAGTTTTCTTCTTTGTACTTATCGAAAGCAACACTTTGTATATGTAATCAACTGTTACATGTGCTGGGTGTCAAATATTTGACCCTTTAAACTTCCAAGATGTGTATTATTTAGTATATCTTTAAAGGCAAATTACTATGACAGATCAAAACATATTTGTCACCAAATACTTTTTTTCCTAAATCTCTTTCCTTCCCAATACTTTTTTGTATTCACATTTTTTGCTTCACGTGTGACATCACAATTGGCGAGATATGCAAGACAATCCACACGGATAGAGCTTGGTCAAGAACAGTTACATGTTTAACTCCTAAACACAGCAGCAGTGTGAATCCTGCCATCTATTTCTGGAAGGAGGAAGGGTTATCTTCCCATTAAGGCCTCCCTGCAAGGACAACAAGAAAAGGTGCCAATTAATATCAAGTGCTCTGGCAGCTGGCTGTGCAGATAGATACTTGCCCATGGGCAATTCCACAGGAGAAATTTGCCCCACATTGGGTAGTTGCTTGGGTGACCTAAATTACCTCATTAAGAACAGGATCCTGCTTGTCTCAACTTCATCTGCCCAGAAATGAGGCATCTCCCGGGTGATGACAGATGAGCAAGGCAGTCTGTCTGCTGCAGGTCACCAGCTGAAAACACTCCTTCAGGGAGAGCGGACAAATACTCCCCCTGCCTGCAGCTCCCCCAGGGGCACCCCATCCTTCTTGGTCCAACTAGAGCAGGCTTGAAGCATTCAGCATCCTGCACCCAAGAGCCTGGTCTCTTCAGTCTCCTGATATCTATAACAATGTTCTTTCATTTTTCTTAATGCATATGATGATGCACATTCATCTGGCTTAATGTATAAAATTTTTATTTTGCAGCCACAGAGCTGTGAAATAAATGACCTACTGAAACACATTCCAAGAGATATCATGAAAGCGTTATCAAGGAGGTGTTTTATTTTCTTAATTTTTTAATTTGTCCATTCAATCTCCTATTCCAAAATACCTGAAGTATAAGTCCACACTGAAGACTGACACATAAGTAAATTAAATAGTTTTTTGATAGCAGTAGTGCTGCCTTTCTAATCATTAGACTAATGGTTTTCATTGCATTCCTTTGGCTTAAAGTTATTTTTAAGGGAAGGGGGGGAGTTTGCTCCAGGCTTAGTCCTTGTATGCCAAGTTTCAGTCAGCAGTGAATTTTAATGGCAGAGTTATAAACCCTTGAAAGCCAAAATTTATAATGGAAATGCTGACACAGGAACAGCTATAGCTAACAGCACAGGTGACAATCCTCTAATATATTGATTCTCTGCTGTTAAACTATTCCCAGGGGCTTAAGATTTTGTGCATGTAGAAGTCTGACAAGAAAGATTTCTGTAATTATACTCACTCAGGTTTGCAGTCAAAGACTTTACATATGTACAGCCATTCCCACTTTGTTAAGAACCTGAAGTACCTGATCAGTAGGATGCCTCAGGTTTGGGTGTTGTTTTGGGTTTGGTTTTTTTTAGCAGGTTGACTATTTTGGAAAAGTACAGTGAAGAGGAGAACCCAACCAAGGCATGTGAGGAGAGAAGGACACGAAGAACGGATGAATGAAGAATGAAAGATGTAGCATGTGAGAAGAAACAAGGAAAATAAAAAAAAATAAAAATGGATTTTAAGAGAGGAAGAAACTGTGGCTCTGAGCATGATGTGGAAAAGAAAATCCATGTTAATGAAAGAACAGAAAAAGTGCACAAGAGAACAAGAGCACTCCTGGGAGACAGCAGAGCATGCAGATAAAACCACAGAAATGGAAAAGAGAAGGAAGAAAAAGTATTTTTAATATAAACCTAACAAAATCATTGCTTAGATAAAAAGGAGAGGACAGGCAGCATAAATAGCAAAGAATAAGACTCATAAAAGCCTACTTTGGTTTTGCTGGGTTGTTGTTTTCAGGATTTTTTTTACTGTATCCTTCTTCATACATTCAACTGTAGTCTGTTTCTTTGGCAAAAGTCCAAAAATTCTGTCAATGACAGGGAAGAGGTGACCAAAACATTACACACTTTCAGCTGAAATCAAACAGCTGCTTGTTTTGAGGTAAATCCTGACATTAATAAAGGACTTTTTTGATCTGCCTATCTCAATTGCAAGGAAATATTGCTTGCATTTCAGATTCCATGTTAATAAATGTCACTGCCATCCAAAATGACCATTTAAATGATGCTAGGGTGCCTTCAAAGCAAGATGGAGAGATTTACAAGTAATCAAAACACTCTGCATAAATAATTTCTGAACATATGCTCACAAAAAATACAGCATATGAAACTGAAGCTCCAGATGCTTACAGGTAAGCATAGTATTTTATGCAGCACAGGAAGAGGGTTATTTTTAAATTTTGTTTCTAATAAACAGCATATGAACAAAAGAACAACACATACATTGGAATCAGGAGCGGGGGGGGGGGGAAACAGCAGTATGATCTGAAGGGATCCAGACCAGGGACATGGCTGCAAAGGGTAGCACGAAGCAAGCTCCTTCTGCAACATAATGAGGCCTTGAAAACTTCGAGAAGCCAAAGCTGGATCCCGAGGTTCTCCTGGATGCTCCACATTCACAGCTATTTTTATACATCACCTGGAATTATGGAAGCACTATACTTCAAGCAGAAGCCTTTTCTCTTTCCATAAGTTAAGTTAATAAGACATTATTTTAAGAAATGGAAAAAAGTCCCTTCCCTCCCCTCCTCCCCAGCCACTGCATTTTCTTTAAGGACATGTTATTCTGAAGTTAATAGCTCTGACAGTCTGCCAGGCCAAACAGTCATAAGCAGCAGTAATTCTTGAGCAGCTCTGAAGCTCAGTCTTAAATACCACTGGAGTCCTGCATGCTGAGCTCTCCCTCCCAGTCAGGCTTATCCCATGCTCTTGTCACTATTACCCTTCTGCTTAAGAGCAAAGGGCTGCAGGGTAGAGGGTCAGGCAGTGAGTATGTAAAGCCTGAACTAAGTTTTCAGTAAATACTGATGAATGGCTATGCTATTTCCTCTTTAAAAAACAAACCACTGGTAAATTTTGAATGCACTGGGCATACTGCATGACAGGAAAATGGTCTTGCTTAATCACTGGAAAAAAAAAATGGCATGCAGGTTTCTGCTGGTGTGCTACTGTAACATTTGGCACAATCTCATTGGAAGGATTGTGTCATGCTGACAGATTAATGAGCTCTAAGAGAAATGAACAGACAAATACGGAATAAGCGAGCGACCTGCACTGACAGAGTTACTGCAAGTAAAGGCTGCATGTCTCGCCTGTGTTTGTCTGTGCTCAGCAGACTCAACAGATGAGAAAACGTAAATGGAACAAAGCCAGAATATCCCTTTACAGACAGAGATGATAATTTTATAAAAATTATGCTTCCCCTCAGCAACTAAACAGGTTTCATATATACTGAGAAAGAAGTTCCCAAAACACAAGGAAAAAACCAAAACTGACCTAATGAATGATATAATGGAAAGATAAATCCTCTATTTCCCTTCTTTCCATTCCTTAAACAATACCTTTCTGACTTAACAGCACTTTCTATCACTTTAGGTTTGTGATTTAACCTATCAAATTATTGTAATTATTCTCTTTTCTAAATGAAACTAAAAAAAAAAAAGTTTAAGCTTCTTATGTAAGTTTAACCATTTAATTGCTTTCTAACACTTTGTCTATACAACAAAAAAGCACTGAATTAAGCAGAGTAAATATGAAATACTGGTTCCAACAGGATGCTTTGTGTTTATGATCCATTTCTGAATTGTGTTACTTGACCAAATAAGGAAATCTATAGTTTACAAAACTTAATAAAGTAGTTAAAACCAGGAGAACAATCTGACGTTCTTCTGACTACAGTAGAAAATTGAGGCAAACGATCAGGCTTAAGACTTTCTATTACAAAATAATAAATAAAAAGAAAATGTTGAAGTATTTCAGAAAGAATGAGAAAGAAAATTTCAATTCCTGTTTCTAACTATTCCAAGACAACAAGGCCCAATAGCATAAATCTCACATTCAGCTTAAAACGTGTGAAAAGCATGGATTGCTTCTTATTACAGTCAAACCTGTTTGCTCATCCCTATATCAATATTTTCTAAGTTTTTTGACGGGGAAAAAATTAAAATGGAATGAAAAGAAACGTACTCATAAAGCGTTGGCACTTCCGTGATTTTCCAAACATGCAGTGCAGCTGTGATTTGTTTGTGTTTCTTTTCTTTCAGGACAACTAACAAGTTTCAGAATATTGTACTCCTGTGAGCAAATGCTGAAGACAGTCATAGCTGAGCCCAGACAGTACCAATGCAGAAGACCCATGTGGTTATTCCCCTGACGCTGCTCATCCTTGCTCTGTGCAGCTGCCCGCCCAACAGCAGGCTGAATATAATGCTGCTCTGAACTTTAAAACACTGGTTTGGGTTTATTGTGCTGTGCTGGGAGCAACTGTATGAAGGAGAGGTTTCACAGAGGGATTTTCTGGCTGAAAAGAAAGTCTCCCCAGGGGAAAAGAAGGGCTAGCAACATCCAAAGTTAGTCATTTTGGTCACCTGAATTTAGCTCTGCTGTGATCTTGAGCTGACATAAGGCACACAGCAAAGGCAGAGCTTACTGTAATAATGGCATGCAGAAGGTAATGGGAATTATGCCAACCATGATCTTAACTAATATTTATACAATAAGGTAAATGCAGGAGAGCAGCAGTTAGAGACTACTACCACCGAACACCACACTGACACATCATCAACATCTCCCTGCCCTTTCAGGGACATTCTGATCCAAAAGTTCAGAATCAACCATTTAGTTTGGAAAAGTTTAAGATCGTTAACCCAGACTGCCAAGTCCATGACTAAACCGTGTCCTAAGTGCCACATCTACACATCTTTTAAATATCTCCATGAAGGTATTTTTGGTAAAGGGTATTATGGGGAGGAAGCTCCCTCAAATCTTGCAACCATCAGTTTTTTACCTGCTCTAGCAACAGAGGTACCTGACACTGGAGATCAACCCTATCACCTTTGCATTTGGTGGCTTTAAACACAAAGGAAATGGGATAAGTTCAAAGACAAAATTCAAGCAAGGGCAATGGACAATGAAGCAGTTGTGTTAGCTTACATAAAGCAGGCTTCCACCTCTGCAGAAGGGTAGATAAGCATCTCTAAAACAATGTACTAAGTCAAAATAACAACATACCACCACAGCCACAAGAGCTCTAAAACAGGAGCTTCGACAGTTATTGTAACTAGGCATTGGTTATTTCTTGGATTATACAGTCAGAAGATTTCTATTTCAGATTTCTTTCTGTTTATAGTCTATGCTCTAAGAGATCATTAACATCAACAAACTATTCTCAGTTTAGGTAGCAACAGCAACTTCTTTTTCACTAACAGAATGCCCTGATGATTCAGAAATGAAAAATTCCAGCAAGATTGCCTCAGCATTTCTTGTGTGCTCGGGAACATGTTTCCATAATAATATTATTATGATAACAGATTATGATTCTTAAATAAATACACAGAACATTCAACATAAGTAGAACTATAATTCAACATAAGTATAACTATAGGGCATAGCTGATAATCATTGTGAAGTTACTTGCTTTTACTAAAAAAAGCCTTGAGGAGGGGGTTGTGCTGTGTGTACAGCAGGTGAAAATGCAACAATATGTAAAGCAAGATAAAGATAATAACAACATCACAATGAAACCTTCAAGTGTGAGGATCAAGTTGTATTTAATAGGAAATATTCCAATATTGCAAGAGATTATTCCATATTTTTCATCATGCTTTCGCAGCAATGGCATATCATCCTTTCAAGGTAACGAGGGGAGGAGGGAGAAGAAAGAGGTGTGCTAGTAACATTTTGTTTTATTCTATGAGGGTACTTTTAAGTTCTAAGGCTATTAAATGAGAAGGTTGCAAGAAATTCATAGTGCATGCTATTACAGAAAAAAAGCTTAGTATATCACACAGTGAGGTAATATATTTGGCAACCGAAAGTTTAGGATCCTTTGGCCTGAAAAATGGGAAGGAGTCATCTCCCTTCCTATTTAAGCAGGGGTATTCACTGCATATCAGGCAGCCAAGCCTTGGGGCATTTGTAAACAGCACAAAGCACTTATAAGTCCACTGGCAGCGGTCAAAACTTCTAGCCAGCAGATTATTTCTTTCTGTGTCTCCTAGTACTTTAAAATTCCTAATCTCTTCCTTTTTTGGGGAGCGCGGGGGGACAACAACTGCAGAGTGTTTATCTGGGAGGAGTGTTTGTTTTGTCAGAGGTTTTTTTAATAGTATTTGATGATTCCTTTGAGTCCTCTCCAGGCAACAATTTTTTTCTGGGTACTTTCAGATACAACATGGGGTTTGTTTGTCAGCTTTTAGAGAAAACTGGCTTTAAAACTATTGTCTGGGTATATTCTCCAATCTGTGGCTTGTTGAGGATCCTGCCGGAGGCTGCAGTAGTATTACAATGGCTTTGAGTTTCCAGGGGCTAGACTAAGGCAAGCTATTAAGGATGTAGGCATTAGAGTACGAAAAGGCAGGTGGCTTTTACTATTAGACCTAGTAACTAGTTTTAAGTCAAAGACGTGTTTGACAGCTAGAGAGTGATTCTAACGTTTTCCTACTGTCACTGTCCATCTTTCCCAAATAACACAGACTTCCAGATTTCTAGATCTTCATCATCTAATAAAAATGAACCCAAAGTTCCCAAGATACAATAGAAAAATTGCAGCATGCATCCAGTATTTCCTTGGTTTCATAATTAAACAAACCAAGTAAAGTAAATCAGTGGGAGCAAGCATCTTCAGAAAACAAGGGAAAGAACTACCAGCAAACCCACTGAACCTTCTCTATTTTTCAGAGCAGTGTCCTCTTTGCTTTGTGGACCACAGGAGAAAAGTTTGCTGTCACTTACATTCAGGCAGACAACAGTGAAAAAAGCCAAGTTTAGGCCACTGTAGTAGATGGTATCTAGCAGCAACATGACTGCATTTTGACTAATGTCTCTGAAGACCCAGCACAGCAATGATTGCCTGCTATCACACTGATGTTACCTGCAACTAGTAAAATACTGAGAGGGTGCAAGTCAAACCAATTCATCCTTGTCACTTTGTTCCTACTCTAACAGATACATCATGAGACAAAAGAAGCATCAAGAGACAGCACTGCCGCATGCTCAGGACTTTACCAGAAGTATCCTGGTATTTTGAAGAGAGTTTGTTACGTACTTAAACAGCTAGCTTGGCAAATATATGAAGTAATTAAATGAGAAACTCAGCTTTACAGAGCCTGTTATTCGTGGAGGAGAGTTCTTACAATGAAGACTTCTGGCACCATGTCACTGATTGATTGAGCAAAGTTTTGCAGAAGGCATTTAAAATGTGGTTCTCCTGTCAGGAGCATTGTCCACACACAAAATGGACCAAACCCTCTTCAGAGAGAGGATCCTGAACCCAGTGGTGCAGCCACTCCTCTGACAAAACGCAACACCAGATAGTCTCAGATCCTGCTCACAGCAAGAGGATAAGCTGTTTGTGAAGAGCTGATTATCCTTGTGCATGGGAGAAAATACAGTGAAGTGGAAGAGATGTCAGAGTTTGCCACTATGCTTCCCTACACTAAAATATATTAAAATAAGATGAGAAAATCATTACAGTGACCACTTGATATCATTCCCTAACCTTGTATATTGTTGTTGCCATCTGTTTCTGGGTTTGAGAGGATTTTCTTCTTTTTATTTTTGCCAGTTTTCAATTTCAGCCAGTGTGCCAACTTTCACAAACTATTCAATTAAAATGATGTTTCAAGTGAGATTTCACAAGAAAATATATGTTAGTCTCCTAAAACCAAGTTACACTTCATGAACCTCAGTTTCCTCCTTCTATCAATCGAGTAATTTTGACAAAATAGGGCTTTCTGATTTATCTGGCCCAATTTCCACATTCATGTGGAACTATTTGAGACCCATGACTCTATTACCCAGATACAGTTTCTCATTCATGTTTCTTTTATTCAGATATGCACAGTTTTTATTTTGAAATCTATTACTTTATTCATTGGTGTATGCATTTATGTGTAGACTAGAACAGAGGCTCACTGGTTTGATGTTTGATTGCCCTTCCTCCGCGTGTTTGAGACGGAGGACAACAGATGACTTTTTTCTTCCTGCTTCTCTTGCCCAACTCACTATTTGTTTCACAACTGATTCAATACAGTGACCAGTTGTCTTTGAAATTCATTCAGATAATCTTCCCAAATCCTTTGTATCTAGACAGTTTGAACCTGCTAATTTACACGGCAGCCCTAATTTTTTAAATATCACTCTTAAAGTCCTTTCTATGAGCGACTGCCAGTCGCTCACCTGGAATCTGCACTCTCTCATCAGGAGCATTTTGAGCTTGCTCTTTACTGGCACATGACACCGTCAGCCATTGGACAGTACAGAATATGTGAACTAACTATGCATGCACACACAAGGACCCTTTCTCATTTGGAATAGCATAATTAGTGAAAAAACACCGGCTATCTTCAAGCACGTAATTTTTCTTGTTTACAAGCAGTAAGGTCTAGAATAGATTGAGAAGGACTACATTCCATGCCCACTGCGTGCGCTTCAGAAAAAAAATACTATGGACAAAAACATTACACTTTGATGGCTGGTTTACATATCTGCACTATGAACAGCTTATTGTATAATAATGCACTTACATTAAAATCAAGAGTGCTGGGGTTTTTTTCTTAAATGATCCACCAGCAGCAGCTGCACATATACAGAGAACATGTGGTTCTGCACAGCACACCCTGCAACAGACTAACCAAACAGCTCGAAAGTTTTCAGTTATTCTACTCCAAGTACATCATTTCTACTGGAAGGATATTGCAATCTGCAGATTAACCATGAATTAAATTTATATTAAAAATAATATCCTGCATTTTACATGCTAAATTAAAACAGATGTAATTAAAGCCTTTGAAAGTAATTTTGGCTATTGCTTCATTTATATCTACAGCTAAAGCAGACACTTTCTCAGGCATTTGTGCCAAATTTGGCTAATTTTTCTGCTCTGTGTTTTAATTACTGTATATGCTTTCCTGTTGCAGTTAAGAATATCCATTACACACTTGAACAGATGATGCTATGAGAAAGTGTGTGCTTTTTCTAAGCCTAGTGGTATTTCAAATCATTATGTGATAATGGCAAAGCTCACAGCTCACAGATGCTTCTACTATATAGCAGTATAGACAGTTTGTAGACACACATGCACACACCATGACCCCCATCTGACCTTGGCTGCAGCAATGCACAGCACATCGAGAGCAACCTTACAGATGTAAGAGAAGCTACACAGTACCACGCTCAATGTTATTCTTAAATATCACTGCACTTCTCCTGCCATGGCACCTACATTAAAGCCAACTTCAATAAACATTTTTCTTCTCAAGAAGACTGACTTGTTTGGAGTTAGATTCCTTGCATCCCCATCCCTCCTGTGAAAATACACAAAAGGCATTCCAGCCAAGAATCCAGTTCATACAACATTGCCCTGTACCAGCATCCCCAGGGAATCCCAGGCTCCTAATGTACGGGTTGAATTTCAGGGACTTAATAACAGCTATTCCTTAAGTTCAAGAATCCATGTCAGACAACAAGGTTTGGAGATCATCCCTTCTAGTGCAAGTTTAAGGTTTCCAGTCCACTTGTAAAGTTAAACATGGGGAATTTCAAGTGCACAAAAATGTAAACTGCTGCAATTCAGTCCTTGCTTTGCTTGGCTTAACTGCTGAGTTACCTCCCCAGGCAGCCAGCTACAAGCTGTTAGTGGAATTGGAGTTTTAGTTAATTGCATTTGGTGAGATCTTCCTGCAAAAACAGCCTTCTCCTTCTTGGCTTTGTAGAGCAAACCACATGATGAAGTCACCTCTAAATGTGTGTATCAGATACTATAGCTATGTGTGTACTTACACATTGTCTATGGTTAACACTGACAGATTACTGAGCAAGTTCCTCTTGAATTAAACCAACGATGTCTAGACCAGCTGCTTCAATAAGTCTAAATTTCAAGAAAATGGGAACAGCTGCAAGCAGGAGAAGGCAATCACAGCTGTCTTAAAACTTAAAGTAAATCACGTGGAAGGATTTGCAGATTAAAAAAAAAATGAAGTGGATTTAAAATAGCAATTTCTGAAAGTTTGAGATATTTAAAATAAGAACAAAATGTATACCTTTTGCACAGCTATAGGTCAGAATTTGTTCTCAGTTGTATATGTAAAAATTTGAACCCATCACAGAGAAATCAACAGAACTGTTTGTTACATGTCTGTGGATTGAAAAAGTAGAACTTCACCAAAAACATTTTTCTAAGAGGAAAATATGCCTTGCATGTTAACTAGACAACCTATATGTGTAAAATGTTCATGTCCATTCTACCAATATTCTGTGATTCTATGAATAAACAGAAGACTGCATCACTGTACTCAGAGTAGATATTACAGTTATGAACAGTGTCTACTAAAAAAGACAACATTTTATGCCATGTTAGGGGAATTTTTCAGTAAGAACTCACTAAACAGGGAAATCAGAGAGTGAACTGGAATGTGAAAGCTAGACAAAGCACGTCTGTAATTACCAGACTTTTCCCTAAAAACAAGTCACACATGTTCAACCCACACTAAGCTTTACCATGAAAATCTCTACAGCCCTGCTGTAGAGATTAAGAGACACCTAGGTCTAGGTCCTGGCTCAGAGCAAAAAACCAAGGGAGTACCCAGCCCCACACCAGGAGATCAGCACTGAAGGAAGGACCCATGCCCTCAAGCCCTGGAACTGGTTTCAGATACAGGGCCCGGAGCATGGTCTTTTTTCTTTATGGTAGCAGTGTTTAGATGCACTGAAATTCAGTGTTTACCATTACAAAGCAATGAAGCTGGGTAGTGGTCCCCTCTGAACAAAAAAAAGCATGTGTGCTATGTTTCGTACTCCTTTTTCAAAGCTTTGACCAAATCATAGATTGCCAAAGCATCAAAACCTCATTTTTGCTTATTTTCACACTCTTCTTCAGAAAGTACCACAAGAGAATCAAAAACTCTCTGCTTTGCCTGCCATTTGTGGATTTTTAATAGGTCTTGGGGTGGTATGTACTCAACATTTCCTTATGACAAAGGCTCTGTTTTGAAATATTCGACATTCAAAACCTGCAACATAGTCCCCAAAGTAAATAAGATGAAAGTTTTAAACCAGTGTGCATTTGGAAAGCTCTGAGAAGTCAGCACTCTCCATGTCTGATGTCTATTTTATTGTATTCATTCCACAGAATAAACACCTACCTTCACTGCAAATTCCTTTTTCCACCAGCTTATCAGTGCACACCCTTGACCACAGTACAAAAAGCAGCATTTACCAACACTCTGCAGGTGAAAAACTATTCCTCTGTATAAATTATACATCTTGGGAACTCAACATTTCTTTCATGCTGAAAACCTATTCAAGCCTTCCCACATCTGTGGGCTAAGTGGTTTGCTCAAGCCAGGGAGGACAGCAATTGCTGATATTTCAAGAAACCTAATCTCTTAATGTTTGGGATCAGACAAAGGGTATAGCCATGAAAGAGACAGCTTGAAACAGGCCTAATCTCAAGCATATCTGAACCTACAGATGGCAGAGAAGCTGCGCTGCCACCAACATAGATCCGACTGACTGTAGTCTGCCTGCCCAAGGGTGGTCCAACCAGAGAGATTCAATTGCACACAGAAATCTCTCACGCCGATACTTCTGCCCTGGGAAAGTAGAGCAAGGCTGTCTAGGGTGGGTGACAGAGGGAATCAAGCATGCAACACTGGATGACAGTAATGTGAGGCTGCTGACAAGACAATATTCCTGATCAGTCCTGCTTTGATCCTGCCTAAATTCCTACTTCTTGGTCTCCAGACTGCCAGTCTCCTTAGGTCTCCCACCTCACTGGTGACTGTGCCTGAAGAATTCCTGACCAGAAAACCTCATGCTGCCTTTCACAGTTTACAGTCACAGACAGATTGTTACTTTTTACAGAGACACTGAACACTTCCTCAGCCAAATGCAGCACTTGCGAGAGCTGGGTCACAAAGCAGAGGATCAGCTTTTCCAGTCAGTCTGCTCCAGACAGTGTTACATAAGGGTACATACCCCTGTCTCTCCCACAACAGACCAATAAGCCACTATCCCCTTTGATTGCTTGCAAAATACAAGTATTTCCACTTCAGCTTAACCTCTCCCTGCAAGAGGTCTACGCATTAATTGTGACTCCCAAAAAAATTATTTAAAAAAAAAACCCTTTGAATTGCGAGCATCCTCAAACAAGTTTAAACTTCCAAGTTGAATTTTCAGTTGACTATAAAATAAACCTATGAGTCACCATATGTACCGAATGTCGAAACCCAACGATATACGATCTGCAACACGGCCTTTCTACAGTGATCCCTGAAATAAGAAAAGAGACTGCTCTGACTGTATACACAGAGCAGCAACATAACCAGAATTAATCAATTCCAAGAGGGCTGAGAAGAGATGCCGTCATGCCGCTGATCTGAGGAGCTCACAGCCAGGAGAGGGCCATCCTCCCTGGAACACAGCACATCTGCAAAGCAGGATGTTTTCCAAGCTAAGAGCTGATGTGTTTTTCTGGCAAGGAAACAGGAGGCATGAGGATTATGGTTACTTTCGAGGGCCCTGGGAAGGTGGAGGAGGAGGGTCAGGCACATGGGATGCATTCACACAATTAGCCAGGCACAAAAAAAAAAAAAAAAAGTGCAATTCTGATCCCTCCTTCAGCAGACCGGCAGCAGTGTTCGGCAAGTCATGAATTTACTGTGTGGGAGTTTCTTCATCTCTCTCAGGGAGCTTTCTCTGCCTATAGTGAGTCTTTCATTAACTTATAGAGCATGTATATAAGAGGAGGTACATGGGGGCTGGGGAAGTGACAAAGCAAGGATGATTACTAAATTGGCATTTCAGAAGTTAAACTGAATTTTTCCAAAGCACTCATCACCATAGAGTATTTAATAATAAATTAGCTGAAATTAAAAAATAAAAAGGTGAGTTAAGGCTATCGCTCTCCATTTAACTTGATTCAACAGGTTAAAGATCAGTTTCTAAATACCCCAAGAGAGAAACACTTTTGTTACTAAAGTTTTGAACACCAGAGCCCATTCTGACTAGCAAAATACTTATACCTAGAATTAAAGTGTAGGTTACAAGGGAAAAACCAATGCAGAAACCACTGAAGAGAAAGTCAACGTGATAAAATTAGTTCCATGCTGCTATTAGAAATCCACCCTAAATATCCTACAGCTGGCTAAAAAACCAACACCTAGCTGTAACCCTGAAAGTACTCATCCATCCAAGTGTAGAGTTTAGACACGTTGAGCCAAAAAGGTCAAAACCCCAAAATTTTTGTATGTGCCAATAAGTGAGTTTTCATTTTAATATCTGTGGTAGAAATAGATGCTTGTCCTTCAAAAGTTCGACATTTAAAAATGTAACTGAAAGTATAAGCCCAAAGACAGCATGGAAGAGAGCAAACTTAAACAGACTGAAACGACAAGGAAATCATGACAGAAACAGAAGTTTGTAATTTTCAAGGAAGTTTTGATTATTTCATTTCACCTAAAACTTCTTGCACATTGACTGTCATTTACCCACAACATTTGCAGTGGTTCACTACCTGCTGCCAATAACAAAGCATGAATTGATCATCGTCATTAGAACCAGCAAGGCCAGCTTTAAGGAAAAGGTGTATTTTAGTTGCTGAATCTGAAGTTTATTACAGTATCTCTTCCAAGTAATTCCACTTTAATAATTTACCACATATCAAGAGGCCTGAAAAAATTCAGAATTCAAGGTTTTCCCAGAAAACAAGCCCTCAATTTTTTTAGACAGATGTCCTTTACATACTTAGGTAGTTTGTGACTCACTCAGGGACAGTCAGAAAGATGGCACACTTGACAAGTTTCTCATCAAAAGAACAGCAAGTTGAATCAAAATCTGGTTGCTGATTTAAAGAAAACAATTTCTCCTGTTTTGAAGACAAACTGGCAACACAGAGCTGTTTCCTTTAAAGTTAGAAACTTTATTAGACTCTGCTTTTTATGATAGATCAATGCAACTTTAAGGTAGTTGTATCACTCTGTGTTGCAGCACATACATTTTGATTAATTTTTAGAGGTGAAAGTGGTTGTGGTGAAAATGTTGTACTTATTGACCAAATCTTAAATCCTGAGATCCTTAAATCTTAAGAAAACCATGTGTATAGTACTATTCTCCAACAAGAAATAAGTATTCTGCAGCAACATGAAAAGCTGGGCTTATTCCATAGGCACCTTACTTTTACCTAGCAGCTGGTAGTGCTCCTAAAGCAGTGTCAGAACATCATTCCTGAGCTCCTGCAAGGGACAATCTTGCAGGTGATCAACGTAAGTTTGTGACAGGCAACAGAGAAAGTTTCTACAGTCCTCTACAAGATCACAGAGTTGTGCTATTACACAGGAGGTTCAGAGCTAGGGAATTCACTTAAAACGTATGTTACAGAGCTGGAGAGCACAATGGGAACCTCTGCCAAGATCTGCTGGCAGTTCTGTTCTCACCCTCTCTCTGCTGCTGCCCTGCAGTTTTCAGAGTCAGGCACTTGTCTGTATCACTGGAAAGACACAACCATTCAGAAACAAAGATGATTCATGAATGCATGGGAATTGATATTTCCCATGGAACAGAAGAGACCAAGAGAAGCCAACTCTAGAAATGAAAATTTCTTATATTTTTTTATAGAAACACTCACAGTGATTGTCCTTGGCAGAAACCACAGTCTTTAAGCGAGCCTGTACACAAGCCAACAGGCAAGCACATGACCTTTTTTTTCTTGAAACACATAGTACAAGTCAAGAAGTCAAACCCCGTAGTTTTTTGTTTAGCAACATCACCACCATAATCAGTAGTCTTTACATAAATTAATAAACAGACACAATATCAGCATTAATTTAAAGGAAAGCACTTGACAATTTATTTTTTACCACTTCCATCCCATGTTTAAATTCCATCCCCTAAGACATTTGAGTTCTAGTTTAAACTACTATAGCCTACAGCTTGAGAAGAGTTAGTCAAAAGTTTATTTAAAATTTTTGTCAAGAAATTGCTTTCTTGGGAGAAGAGTTTCTGAAAACTTCAGCATTTTCAGCCTGAACTGTGAGACAGGAGTTGTGCCCCACAGGGCTCCTGTTGCACATCCCAACACAGCACTTGCCTGAATTTCAAGTCCTGTCTCACCAGGGTCATGGCAAACACCGAAAAACAGATTCACTCTTTCACCAAAGACTACTGCTTCATTCAGCTGATCACCAATCAGCCAAAATAACTGCATGATAATTATGTAATACATGTGCATGATGGAAAGTTTAAGACCTCTGAGTGCCCTCTCTCACAGATGCTGGTAAGATTCAAGAAGTACTTTTGATGATTTTCACCACCATTTCTTTAGCAACTGCACTGCTTGAGCTATTCATGATGTCTGTGTTTTAAAGTAATAGCTGTAATGTATTTTTCTACTACTTTCTTCTCATTATAAATGAAACACCCGAGCTATATTCACTTAATACCACAGAGAAAAAAGAAACAAAGGAGAATAGGGAAAAAAGGTCACTCTCAGGCCAAGATCAAGTCTGGAAAATTTCAACTTGAGACAAGAGCATTTCAGGAAGTTATAAGCAACTGAAACAATGAAGGAATTATAACTGAAACACTGCAAGAATTTTAACTATAGCTCTTTCTATGCTAACCAACACCCAGAAACTCAACAGCACTCAGAAATTCTTCTTGACATTAATGATATGTGATTTCAAAATCACTCTGAACGTCCTCAAAAAAGCAGAAGAAAGGGATGGTTGGTGTTGGCCACAGCTGCAGCTGATGGAGATCAGCACAGCTCCTTTGCCTTTGATGACATCAGTGAGTCACAGGAAGAGCAATAAAAAGGAGATAAACCAAAATCCCCTAACTTGTAACAGCTCATCTAGTTTACTTATGCCTTGTTTCGCCCCCCAGCACAGAAATGCCCTGTCTGCCGGCCTCTCACCAGAGCAGCTAATTGAAATGTGGCCTGTTCTGATGCCTCCTGCCAGGCTGTGTTTCTTCAGTTCAAGAGAAATGGATACTCAAATCACAAGTTCAACATTTTTGTTCCCACCTCTTCCTAGCACATTCCCCACAACTCCTTGCCCTTCTCCTCACAGGAGGGCAATGAACAGAATGAAGCCTAATCAAAGTTATCCCTGTCTCTCCAGAACAGATTTATGATTGCGAACAGACTAAATGCACCCTTTTTTTTTTTCACTGCTCTAAACACAGGATCTAAAAAGGCTTTCTATAATTGCTGAACTCCCATTGAAATAACTCTAAAATGAACATTTTTCCGAACAGTCCTCTGTGAAAAAATTCAGACATTCCATGAAAATTCTACATGCCAACTCAGGCATTTAAGTATCTACACCTCCTGAAAAAACAAAACAAAACAAAACAAACAAACAAACAAAACCACACAAACAAAACCCAAACCCAAAACCAAACCAAAACAAACAAAACAAACAAAAAAAAACCAAAACACACCACACTCCAATGTTTCAAATTCATTCCACTTGACTCCAATTAACAAGTATTTGCAAAGGGCCATACACCAAGTGTCTAATACAACGTGCTAGAGGCATTGCCACCAGCATCTTCATTTAAGTTCTTTCCATACACTGTGATACTGTGTTTCAGTCAGAAACTAGGTCATAAACTTCTCTATTGGAAAGCGTTTATAGCTGTTTGGACTGGATTATTCTGTTCAAGAGGTTATAATAATAAAGGAAGCTTGCAAGCATACTTTTTCCAAACTCTTGGTATGTCATTGCCAGTTTGAGAAATTGGCTCATTACTTATGCCTCTTTGGCTCCTCCACTCTCAATTCCTCATTTGTTTTGACCCCTTTCTGGACAAAATATAAAACTTACTGTTTCATCTAATTAACAGGAGGGAGAATATAGAAAACTCTCTCATTTATTCCAGTTCCAGAATTAGTTTTACAAAAACATTGTCAGAGTTTCAAGAAGCATTCAGATGTTAAGAGTCCTGCCAAAGTTTACAATCTAGCTATATCCTGCTACAGAAAAAAAAAAAACAGAACTGCTCTGTTTTTACAATTTTATAAAACTCTCTGGCAAGAAACAGTCCACCTCCACATATTCACATGCATCCACATGATCAGTGGATAAACCTTATTCTCTTTAGCCTAATCAAATTGTCCAACTCACTTTCTCCATTACCAAACTCTCTCAACACATTTTTCTCAGCCACTCCTTCCTGTAGAGGCAAGCAAAGCAGCAGATTTGCCCTTCTCCCCACCACAACCCCAATTCGAAGGCTTAAAACAGTGAGCAAACACTTCACCCACAGTTCTAGTATCGCAAAGCTTTTTCATTCGAGGTTCCTTCTTTTGGTTCTCCATTAAATAGCTGCCCATATTGTACCACGAGTTCAGTCTCCATCAGCCCACCCAGAAGGGATTTGGGGGAAAACCTTTGCCCATTTCCTGGGGACGTGAGGAACAAGGTGCCCAGCAGTTTCCTCTAAGTGAGAAAGCTGGCTTAGCAGTCCTTTACATGCTCTTCCATGAGTCATAAGAATGTGCACAGTGGAGTCACCTTCAGCTGAAATAGCCTTAAACGATATGCTACATACAACTTGCCTTGTACCTCATAAGGCATATAGATGCAGAAGGGAAAATGAAGGCAGATGGGATAGTTGGTTCTGTAATCAGAAACAGCTATTAAGTCCAAGATCTCTACTGGTTTTAGCAAAAACAAAAATCACGAGAAAAAATAAACCGAGCTTCTATCCAGCTGTATAAATTCTGTCTCCCAAGTATTGTCTGCCAAGGAGAATCATAATAATTAAATACTTCTCCTTCATCTGGATCTAAAATTTTAGCTAAGAGCTTGTTTTTTATTGCTTGCTTCTACAAAATTTTAAATGTCTTTACTCTTGAAAGTGTAGTACTCTGCATTCTGTAGTTAGCACATTCAAAGTATAAAATTTTACCTTTTCAAAGAGGCTCACCTTCAGCAAAGCCATAGCCTTTTCCAGTTCTGCAACCCTACCACAATATCATATATATTGCATAGTGTATTTCTGTGACTCCATCTAAGCAAGTCAGGTAGATTTATGCAATTCACACTTTATTCCATAGCCTTGACACATCAGCTGGAATATGTATAATCAGGTCCTCAGTGCAATGATTTTGCAGCAAAAGCATCATTGAGCAATTCCTCTTTAGTTTTTACTCCACCTAAAGTTTCTGTGAACTCAAATGCAATGTTTTAAGTGTGTGAAAGAAAAGCAACAAGAAAAAATATAGTTCAGTTCTGATTAATGGTTCTATATTTTAATATGTTGCTGAGTGTGTGTCCCCAGGATATTTTAAATTTATGATGGCTTCTTCCACACAATCTCGAATTCTTTCAGGAAAAAAATGGCCAGGATGACTGCCTTACAGCTTAAATGACATATCATCTTCTCTATTGCTTTTTTTAATTCAAGGAGGTACAGAACATAAAGGTCACTCAACATCCAAATTACTATTAAAATCACAGTAAATAAGCTAAGAGAGAAAAGCAAGGCAGGTCTGAGCAGCTGCCTCCAACCTATTCCTTAGGAAGACACCAACAGCACCACAGAAGACCAGCAGTTTCATTTCACTTTGAGGAAATTTTAGTGTAACTGCTTGTTAATCCTTCTTTAAAGCTTCACATCCATCATCCTTTCCTACCACTCCACCAGAGCAGAAAAGGCTCAGTTCAACTCCTGATTCTCCTGGGATGTCAACTTAGTCCCCAGGTAAAATGAAATTAGCAAGTAGGAGGTTCAAAACTAACTTCAGGAACTACTTGCTCTCTCCCTCACAGCATTCAGCTTGGGAATCCTGAACAGTATGAAGTTGCACAGCCTAAAAATTCACCTAGGTTCAAAACATAACCTTACAAATTCACAGAAAGGGAAAGCATAGCCAAGGCTACTCAACACAGAAGCCACCACTGACTCAGATATCCTTAACATGTGGACCATGAGAGGCTGATCTGGGAAGCAACAGCATACTCCACTCTCCTCTCTTGGCATCAGCTATCAGTCACTCCCTGGGACAAGAGGCTACTATGCCTTCCCTAAAACTCTAGGTTTAACACAGTTCTTGATCTGACAGATACTGACATTTTGATGTGTTTGCTATGTTTATGCTCTTACGTCCCGCAAGTTGGAGAATAAAGTAACTCCAGGGTCATTCCTTTGTATATTTTGTGTCCCTGCCTTAAGACACCCCTTTAACACTCTACCTATACTACACATCTGGCTCCAACCTGAACACAATGCAGTCTTCACCATATTCATCTTCACAATGCTCTTACAAAGGAAGAAAAGAAGAGGGCAACTGGAAGCCCAGAGGTACTAAAGCCCGCATGTGTACTAAGACACCACTTATATATAAGCCCAAGTCTTTGGCTTTAACTGCAGTGTGCATTCAGCAGTAACTACCTTCACTTCAGAGCACTGGCTGCTCTACAATACCAGCACAACATGGTGATCCTCATGTGCACAGAAAGCTCAGTGTAGCCCTGGGCATATCAGAGTGTGCAAAAAAAATACTCTGGACATACTATCTTCTCTACCAGAGATATTGGTGTGTGGGCACTTACTTTCCACTGATACTGAAACTAAAGAATTTGTCCATGTTTTCTCAGGAAGTTTGTGAACCAAGACCAACTTTTGCTTGCCTTTGTGCAGGCTTTAACAATCTTGGGTTAACTTCCACAGGTATTGACACCTTCACAACTAGATCCTGAATTGGCACAGCCTTAAAGAACAAGTTACTTAAACCACTCAAGAAATGCTGAAATTATCCTTATATTCAGACCTACATTTGTAACTGCTAATGTGAAATAAAATTCTTCAGGAAATGTTTTTATACAGTAGCAAGGGTAAGGACTATAATAGCAGCAACATCATCTCTTATCAGAGTTACTAAATTTAGGAGAAAAACAAAAAATTTGCTGACACTGATTTATAGAGAGACATATGTAAACACTCATGTAGACAAGAGATTTACGTTTAATAATCAGTGAATTTTAGTGCTGTAACATTAAAGACTCCTACTATTAGAGATGAACCAAAACAATGTGAGGAAAGTTAATGAACAGCCATCCCAAATGACATACATCTGATTTCTTACCTGAAGTACGTTCATCCATCCATCATTACTATTGTCCCAGGATAATGCTTCAGCAACCACATAACAAAAAAGTCTGATGAACTCCTAAGTGTTTAAAAAAGAAATACAAGCATGTTACACAACACAAAAGTCACCAAATCCATAGCAAATAGAAAAATAATACTTCATAATTCAGTCTGACACTGCATTTGGAAGGATTTCTTTTGTTCCAATTATTTTTTTTAATGTAACTTTTTATTTAGACTTTCTCCATGCATTCAAACTAAAGTGTGGAACATTTGGCTGAGGCAGAACCAGAACCACAGGAAACACAATCACTAGCAAGAATAATTAAAGACGGAAAATCAACATGACATGTAAAAATAGAAGAATCAGAAGAGAAAGAATCATCCATAGTTGTTTTAATTATTTGGCAACTATGCTCTATCTACATATTCACTTGTTGATACTAATTCGTATTATATCTAGAGAAGTTTTTCAGTTCTCACAGAAAGAGAAATAACATTTCCAAATTATGGTTATATTTTACAGAAAGAATGACTTATGCTAAATGTGAAATATGCCCTTCCTTAACATTCTTCCTTTATTTTCACAGTTGTAAAGCTCTGTATTTCTTAAGTGTCCGGGTATAAAGAATACTTTAACATTCTGGACACAGCATTTTTTAGAGCTACCTTTTGATTTAGACCCACAGCAGAAGTGTATTAAAAGGCTCTGCAACTTATATCAGTTAAATGGTATCTCTGCAAAGTCTTCTTTTTCTAAATCAAACACCAAATAAGAAAAAATGTGCACTGCTAGTGTTCCATGCATCTGCTTGATTAACAAAGTAACGGTGCAGTCAACTAGACAGCAAATTAACCTTTCAGATTTCATGTACTGCAATTAACTCCCATGTTTACCAGCACAGCACTGTAAACTTCATGGACAAAACACGGTTTCTAGGGCACAAGAAAGGTCCTCCTTCATAAAAGAATGCCAATGGGTCTGTTTTTATGAAGGGCACCGCACTTTATGGTGAATTACATCTATATCACATATTTTCTTCCTTATACACATAATAAAATTATCTTCAGCAGATCTAAGGTGCAAGATAGGAACATTCTGGTTTCTGCTACTTAGCACAGTTGCTACTCATGGACAGTCCAGCTGCCTACTCCAGTAAATAAGGCCTAGCAAAGTATCACTCAGGATATGGCTATAACTGTGTTTCACTATACCTCATTTATCATACGACAAAGTTTACTAAATCCATGCTCAGATACTTATCTTGTCATCTACAAAATTTTAAGTGTTTTATCTAACATTCAGTTTTCTAATTTGTGTCTTTTCGCACCACCAATTTTACACAGCTGTCAAAAAGTCTACAGAACCTTGCCACCTATTACATAGAAGAGGCTTTAATGCAGCCCTGTGTTAAGAAATAACTTAAAAAACATGAACAAGTGATATTCTTATTTCATCATGGACTCCTCTCGTATTTGCTCTTTTTTTACAAATTAAATAGATAGATCAATTTGTTAGCTCTCAGATCAAACTAGCCTAAAAAAAAAAATAGGTCGAGCTGTGCTTCCCCCACTCTCATGTTATAGTAGCAGCCACAGCCTGTCGTGGCTAATGAATACCTGCCTTTACATCCACACAACCTGCTCAGCCTTCAGTGAGACAGCACACACAGAATGGAAAGTTCCAAGGGCAATGAGTTGTTACTCAGGTGTAGATTAGACTGCACAACGTGGTTGAGTACAAACTGGATGAGATGTGAGACAAAGAACCCGGTTCACCTTGCCTTTTGGTAGACATGGATTTAGCAGAATTTTTCAGCAGCAGAATACAGAACATTTAAATTGCTAATGTAAATTAGCTTTATCCAGAATGCATCTTAAAAACTTGGTGAACATTCAAGCTATTGGGAGCTGGGGGGGAAGGGAGGAGGGAGAAGACCCTAAGTTACACTTCCCTGTCCATGTTTAAATCCTGTTAATATGTACTCAACAATGAAAGACCTAACACATAAACAGAGACACCTGACAGTTGTATCATTATCTCCGGTGGCTTTGGTCTAAAATTTTCACCTTACAGCTCTAAGGTATTGAAAATCCAGTCAGAATATCAAGCCAACTGTTTCCACAAAACAATGCTTTTAAAACTCAAGTGTCTTCCAATAGAACCTTTGTAATTTCTGCAAGGGGACCCAAGATCACTGAGGAATGTAGGAAAACCAGAAACACCTCTAAAGCACTGACTGCTTACCTTTAAAAAAAAAAAAATCAAACCAACTAATGAAAATTAGTTGATAAAAGAGCATGCCTAATTTATTTGACTGCAATTCCTACCTTTAGAGGACAGTTGCTACTTGTGACTAATTAAAGCCACATTAAGTATTAAACAAGAGACCATCAGAAAAATTTGGCTCAAAGAGTGCTGGAGCAAAGGTATAGCGAAGAACAAAAGTTCATGTGAAATTCTATGCAGACTGTGTCTCCTAGGCCTTCCCTATGGACTAGTCATAGTCCCTACAGTCTCAGATGGTTCTCCACAAAATAATCATGAAGAGGAAAAAAAAATCAAAAACACATTCCTGAGCCTGCAAGCAAGAAAACTGGAGAGAAACAAAAGAAGTGAGTCAACAGCCAAAGTAGAGCGTGATTCTCATCTGGTCAAGAATGAAAACCATTGTTGAAACACACAACTCAATGTTGTCCAGATTTTTCTTCTCTCTGAAAAAAAAGTAACCTTTTGATGAAAGAAAGACTGAAGAATACTTTTATAAGTTATATTTCTTTGAAAATATATAGTAGGCACAAAAAAAAGTCTCAAAGGGGCAAAATGTTTAAAATAAAAATAAGGAACACAAAAGCACATGAAAGAACCCAAAATGCTTTCCAGTTCGTGGTGCTGTGTGCTTATGCAGAACCATGGACCATTTTCGGGGAAACCTGTTCATGCATCATACTTCAGGCCTCGGCTTCAGCATCAGGAGCTCCTAGCAGGCAACTCAGATGGGCACTGTGGCATTTTCTAGACAGGGGTTCATGAGGGTCACCAACCTACCAACCAGGACTCACCACCTCCAAAGACCAAATGAAGCAAAAGACAAAGATACTATCAAGCTTGAACCTTTAAAATTAGACAACTTTTTTCTGTTTGACTTCTTAAACCAAGCACGACAGTCACATTAGTCAATTTTTATTACTTGATTTCCTTCCCAAGGAAATGGACAAGTATTGTTTTGTTTGCTTTGACTGCTTCCTGAGGCTGGCAGTCCTAGAATTCTAGGGGAAGAGTCAAGATTACTATGATCAAAACCCTTCCATCCTCTCCTTGTATCTCCATTTGCGACAGGAGAGCCCTCAAGGATTATTGCCTGAGCAGTGGCTTGGCCCTTCAAATCACTTGCTCCAGTGAAAAGCAGCTGTACTACAGTCACCAACACCCAAGAGAGATACTGCTGGGTGAGGAAGCCCCCTGCCAACAGCCCCTCTACCCTTCCCCAATCCCAAGCAGAGGTGTGGCTTGGAGATAAAACAATGAGGTCTATTATCTGCAGCTGAAGAGAGTCACCCTGGAAATCCTCCCCTTCTGCCAGGAATCATTAAAAGTAGTTTGTGTTGGCTGTGGAAAATATTCTCGCTCTTCTGAAGAAATGAGGTGCATTATCAGGGCATTGCTAGCTCCAGGCTCAGTCCCAGCATCACTGTCTACACAATGCCTCTTCTTCCTTCACACCAAGCGAAGTTTTGAGTGAAATGCACCAGAAAATATTGTTTCCTTCATAAATGCCATCACTGTCTCCTAAAAGAACTAGACTAGGAATTATTTTACAAGTAAAAGATCATTTGTAGTCCAGGGACTAAAGCACTACCATGAATTAGGTCAATCCCATCATTTGTTACTGCTCCAAAAGTACAGTAACAGCAGGAAGAGGGGGTCAGGGTGGAATAATCATTTGTTAACAATTTTAATAGTAAAGCTTTATTGGTTTTCCCTATGGATTCTCATAGTTATTATAGTGAAATTAAGTGTTTTTCCTCCAAGTGAACTCTTGTTAATCCTTTTATTTAGGTTCAGAGCTACAGTACATGACCCTGCAAGAACATTCATCTACAGTCACAGCTGGAGCTGCAGACTCACTGGCTTGAAGGAATTAATTTCTTTGCAAGGTGGAAGCAACTGAAAAGCCAAAGGCTTATCTACAGGAAAATCTGTATTTCACCAACTCGTACAAAGAACAGGACAAAACAAAAATGTATAATCAGACACCTCATCAAAAAGCAGATGTGGAAAAACTCTGGCACATTAGAGAAATACAGTTTGGGGGGAAATATTCTAATGGTTTGTCATACCACATAACAAGCTTTAGGTCTTAAAAATAAAATACGAATTTTAAAAGCAGATTAAATTTGACTGCAATGAACTGCCACCAAGAGATTCACAGTGCTCAACCCAAGCCACCCAGGCTTTCTATTATCTCATACCTTTGACAG
Organism: Lepidothrix coronata; assembly: GCF_001604755.1. Taxonomy (NCBI): domain Eukaryota; kingdom Metazoa; phylum Chordata; class Aves; order Passeriformes; family Pipridae; genus Lepidothrix; species Lepidothrix coronata. Next base: position 6,578,098 of record NW_016690203.1, on the reverse strand, counting down.
TAGCTTACTCATTTGCAAGACTCATCTGAAGCCAGTCATAATATTACCAAGTGAAAAGCCTGTTCTTGCTTCACCTTGGTTGTCAGCTTCTCAGTCCATTTTCTCCCTTGTACATAAATAACATTAAAAATGTACAAATACTAGAAAGACTGTTTCACTGGACATAATGGAAAAGCTTGCTACCAACAAAAATATTACAGAGCAGAACCATGGCCATCAGGTCACTGAGTGTTGATATTGAAACAGCTCATGACTAGGCAACCTAAAGCATGAGTGCCAGCCTGCACCTGGAAGTTAAAATATGGATCTTCCGCTTTTGAAGGTTTTCAAGAAAGCACTTCAAAAGCAATTTTTAAGAGTTTGATAGTTTATTTTTCTCAATATTAAAAAAAAAAAAAAAAGGAAAAGAAAATTTATAATGCAGTGTTCAGATTGACAGAATATGCTGAGTTGAAAGCGACCCACAAGGACCATCAAGTCCAACTCTGGCCCTGCACAGGACCATCTCCAAGAGTCACACCATGTAGAGTATCATCCTAACACTTCCTGAACTCTGGCAGGTTTAGTGCTGTGACCACTTCCCAGGGGAGAGAGCCTGTTCCAGTGCCCAACCACCCTCTGGGTGAAGAACCATTTTCTAATATCCAACCTAAACCTCCCCTGACAGAACTTCAGGCCATTCCTTGGGTTCAGCACTTCTTACAACAAGCCTGAGAGAAGCATTCACTAGATGCATCACATTGCTGTTTTATACAGAATGCGTTGATACATTATTAACGAGATCATGCATATGTACAGTTGGCACCTTTCTAATCATATGAAAGTTTGACCCATTATACTGATCAGAAATATTTGTATAACCACAAACATTCACAGCAATTTATTTGGAGCACATTGCACTGAAATGTTTACTCGTGCTTTTTAAAGCTAAGCATCCCTCACACTTTGGAGACCTCAATAATTTTTCAAATCATTGCTTTCTTAATCAAGGAATAAAGAGACATAAAAGCTCCACTAAATGAAAATAATTTAGAATAATTTAGAAAAGCCAGAGTACTTTTAATTGTTGCCCACATTTTAATTTAAGTATTCAGCTTCATTACATTTTCGAGACATTTCCAGAACATTCCATATGAAAAAACATTACAGTCACACTGAAACTCTTAACAAGGCTTTATCTGAAACAGCATCAACAGCTCTTTACTAGAATTGTTAAATAAGTAGCAACTGTCAATTCAAAAAAAAGAAAGTCAAATAAATTTCAACTAATTTCATTTATATATAGGATTTTTGTCCATATGAAGTGAAAATATATTTAATTAAATCATACCAATAATGAAGCATTCGCACTACACATTTACTTTATCCTACTAGTCTATTTAACATAGCTGCCCTTAACAGTGTGTTCTCAAAGATACGTAACTTAGATGATTCAGGTCAAACTTCATTGTTTAAAATTATCACATTGGCACAGGGCAGCCACTAAGGAATCCACATGCAGGAAAGGGCAAGTGCTGTTCAGCCTTTGGAGGTTTCCCTGATGGTATCTCTTTGGATGAGAGGACAAGACTTCATCAGGAAAAGCCAAAGGGAGCACAGAGCTCCCCCACAGTAGTGCTGGAGAGGGGGCTGGAGCTGCCAAAGTTACTCAGATCCTTCCTCCCTTCACAATAAGGTTTCTTTTAAGACTACTTGGTAAACAGCTTTTCCCTTAAAAGTTATCTATCAATATAAATTCATATTACACTAACATTGTTATGTATATTGCAATCATTAACTGATAAAGAATGATGCAGTAATTGCGTTCTGATGTTTTTCCTCTTCTTAATAGTGCTAATTCCCAGAAGGAACAAATTCCCTAAGCAAGAGCCACCAGGTTACACAGATTATAGTGGCCTTTGAAGATGAGCTCTGCTGACAGCACTCACAAGTTAATAAGGATGAGAGCAATGAAACCAGAGCTTCACACAAAAATGTTAAGGATCTCCAGCAGTAACCCGGCTGACCTAATGGCATCACATTGCCAAACAGTCAGAAAACTCAATCTTTGTTTCTTTCCAAAGTACCAAAATAACAGTCTTCAAATTAAAAGCTGACTTAATTCACTTTAAAAAGTCATCGTGAGCTATAATGGCACAACCTCCCCATCCTTTTTAATTTTGTTCTTTTCATTTTCATTATCCCAGGTGGTTTCCAGGAAGTCCCTTGCAAACCAGTCACTATTATGAAGATGGCCTATTTTAATCACAGTCCCTTGACAAGAACAGCTAATTATCTAACTTTTCTGTTTGAACTACCAGATGGCTTTAATGCTATACTTAACTTGCTTTTAGTTTTCAGCAACTAGTGATACTGGCATATTAGAAAATGTCTGGGATGACACAGAACAGAAATAATACCAGTACCATCACCAGAACCTCAGCCATAGGCAGAATACAAACATACGCATCTAATACATTCTTCCACTAATATAATAAAGTTACTCAGGATGGCAGCCATCTGTCACATTTTTTTTCTTATTGGACTCCCCAGAAGTGTGTCAGTAGGTTTTTGTTGTTATGTTGTTTGGGTTTTTGTCTTTAAACAACAGTAACATCCATTTCAAGAAAAACACGGGGAAACTCCCCTGTGCTGTTCCCACCAACCCCTTTCACACTTTCACAGTTGTCCTCCTCCTGAGACCCCAGTATTGGCTGCATCTACTCACCTGAGACAGCAGGAAGCATGCCCACACTGCATGCCATGGTCCAGCATACCTCGGTACTGAGTATTCAAGAAAGCATCTAAGCACTGTGTCTCATGGGACTACACAAACATTCAAGTTTGGGGGATGGTACTCCAGAACTGTCATCACTGACAGCGCAGTTAACAAGTTTAGCTTTCATGTGCTTGCCAGGAAACGTTACCAAAGTAGTTCGAATTCAGCTAGGTTCCAAAACCATGAGTTTAGATGAGATTTTAGAGTATCCATTTCCACAATATGGTGCACTGCAGACACAAAAGCGGGGNGCCCGAGTGCATTGAGGCAGCATTTACCCCTGGTATACACCAGGAAAATACAGATGCATTTGACTAAAGACAGTGGAAATTAACCAAAAACAAGCCAAGGCCTAAGATCAGCCAAGTGAAGGAATTTTGTGCACAGACATCGGACACTACTTCAGGAGGGAAAAACCCACTGGATATTAACCATAGCAAACATATCCCTTATGAGTCATGCTCATAAAAAATACAGGAAATTTCCTCTTATGTCTTTCTCGTTATAATTAAAATACAGAGCTTATTACACACACGTATTCTACGCTGCCAAAAATCTTTTTTTCCAAAATATAGCAGCAATGCAAACATTCATTTGGTTTTCTTCCTATTGGTTACAATTCCCATAAACAACAGTAAACATTCCATGATGTTGCCACATTCACTACAAAATAATTGAGGAACCCATCCTGAAGAATGACTCTGACAACACAGATGTTTTAGCATCTTAAAAAAAAAAAAAATAGAAATGAAGTCTATTATCTTGATACAAAAACAAATGAAAAAGCATAGACAGGGAAGAAAATATTGTATTCAAGTTTCTAAAAGGCTGGCACAAGAAACGATAAATAAGATGCAAAATAGTATGTTTTGGTGGTGTTTTTTTGTCTCTGTATCTTTAGACAGGAACCTACTTCTAACCACCTTCTCTGAAAGGTTGAGGATGTATTTCTAGACCAAAAAGAATACCTTCATAATCAGAAATCCAACTTTTAGTCACAGTAACTCTAAGAAATTATGTATACTTAATTAAATTATACTGGTAGTAAATTCAGAAGGGAGAATCATTGGTTTTTTAAAAGATAGTATTCTAATCCCTAATAAAATCAGGTACCTCAGTGAACTAGCAAAAACTATTACCATAGTTTATACTTCAGCAAACACCATCAGGTAAGTGTTCCTGGGTACCATCACAGCCACATAAGGATGCCTAAGTATAAACAATAATCAGAGTTTTCTCAGTTTTACAGCACTGACTCTCAGGCAAGGCAACAGGAAAGAAAGAGTGTCTGAATACCTGCTACTCCAGAGACAAAACTGATTTTTGCTGGTGTAATGGTTGTCACAGCTTCCATTAGTAAAGCTTCTCATCTCTGAATTCATTGTGGTAAGGATGCTCACTGAATTAATGGAACACCTTTAGACTGACAAACTTGGGAAAGTTTTCAGGTTTGGATTCCAAAACTGTTTTAATCTTCCCATCCCTTAGTGGAAATTATATCAGGTTTCATTTTCTGCCACTATAGTCAGACTGAAGTCAGTTCTTGGAATGCGTACACCAAGAGAAACCCAAAGCAAATAAAGGATCCCCCATCACTTTAATATTTGCACGAAGGTATTTATGAGGGATTTAGACAAGCAAACCTTCCCAAATTGAACTATAATTTACATCCACAGAATCTGTACCATTAATCTTGCAACAATCACACTGTAATATCTATTTTAAAAGTTTTTGGAACTGACTTAAGAGTCAGTGCTGAGCATAAGAGGTCTTGGGAAGCTGACTTGAGCAGGACTCATAACGACAATCTCTAGTTATATTTCACAGAGCCCCAGATCCTCCTGAAATGGAAAACAGGGGTAACTATTGCCAAGAAAACTAAGTTTGCTCAATTTTTCCCACGTAGTAAGTTCAATGCTCAGTTAACCAGCTTGGGTTCTGACCACTTTGTAACACTGCAGTGTCTGCTGCTACTCCTCAGTTTCAGTTTCGTTAAATCAGTGGGTGACTACATATTATGACTTTAAATGAAAATGTCCTGGATTGGTCAGCTTCTGTCATGTAGTCATTTGGCCAACTAGCAGCAGCATGGGAGAGATCTCAGCTGCCTGCCCTGTCCTGGCTGCCCAGGCAGATTTAGCCAAATCAGTTTTAGGCTATATCCTGTTACTGAGCTCAGCTGCACATCATCTCCTCCCCTAGAGGAGCTCCTAGCTGTGTCCAGCCCTCTCTTTTCCATACACCTTGGTTCCCACAGACCCAGATGGAGCTTGAAAACACTCAAATAGTGTTGGGGCATTGGGGTGCTCTGCAGAATGCCCCCAATAGCAAACTGATATAGTGCTTGGATGTTCAGGAACTGAAACGAACAGTTACTTCACCACAAAAGTGATGTAAGGCTTAACCTATTAATGAACATAAATAACAAAACCAATAATTCCTACATAGGCAAATATTGACTAAGGCTAACAATTTCAAAGAAGCAAATCGAGTACATTGAATCCTCCCAGTCATTCCTCTGTGGGATTTCAGCTCCATGGTGACTTTCTTTCAAAGCCTTGATTATCTCACAGCATCTCCTCATGCATATGTATGGTGCCTGTGTCCATTCTACAATCTAAATCACTTCCTGTGTGCAACTTCCTTAAATGGAAGCCTCCTAAAAGAAAAGTGAGGGGGTGGAGGGGTAGGAACCTTGGGAAAAAAATTTACAGCTAGGAAACACAAGAAAAATCTTTTTTCTTGACCAAGATATTTAAAACATAACAGATAACACCACTGGCAGCATATATAAGCAACTGCATATTAATACTGAGCATTTCCTTCCTTTCTTTGCAAAAGGAGTCAATTGATTGAATAGGACCAGAAATAATTTCTTCCTTTCATTTTCATCCATCCTTAGCACATACGTGTGCACAATTATTTAAGTGTCAACAGTCTGACATGGTATATAAAGACCTGTGTTCATGCAGACATCCATAATATCATGTTAGAATTCTGATTTACAGCTGTATCTTAACACCATTTAATAAAGTGACTAACATTAGTGATATACAACAAAATCACAAGGCCTCCAGATACAGACCAGCCTGGGCAAGCCACATGACTGAGTTATCTCTAGTACTGGAAGGAACTGATGAGGTAATCCCTTCAGTAACTTAGCAAAAAAAAAAAAAAAATCAAACCCAAACTTTAAATCCTAGCTCACACTTTATCCCACATAGCAGCAGGAGGGTTTTACTAATTGCAATCTGCAGAACATATGGACTGGAATACATCCCATCATCCAGCACCTCAAAACTATACACATTAAGTCTCTAAGCTTCAGCACACTGCTTGCAATTTGCCTTATGAATATATCACTGTATTTTATATTACTAAGGCACACATGTAAAGAAAAAAAAGAAGCTTTATTGACTTCAACTAACACAAACGTCAAAGACATATATAGTGCAAAGAAACCCATGAGTACACTGCCTTTCCACTGAGGCTAAGCAAGGACAGTGGCTTTATGACCTCCTTTTTATATAAAACAGATTTAATTTTTTTTTTCTCCCTTCCCATTTCCTGACTGCATCCTTGTGTAAGGAAGCCTGTGAGCCTTTGAAGCCTCCACCCAAAACAAACATGAATCTTTGTAACTTTTGTAATCTTCTGCTTTTTGGCCACCCAGTGAGAATCTAGCAAGACTCCCTGTTTGAAGGCCACCACAGAATAATACTAGCAAGGGGAAAAGAAAAAGAAGATGAGGTCCAAATATCATTACATAATATTTTTTCTAATGAAATGCAAAGCTGCTTTAATCTAAACAATATGTTAAGATCTTTATTAATACACTTCAAATAAAGGACAATATTCATCAATTTAGCAGAGTGGAACCATAATAAGCAGAAAATCTTTTTAGTGTTTAGACAAGAATTCTAAAAATTGCACATCTCTCAGATAAACAGGCACTATTAATCCTAAATTTTGACACCTCTCCTAAATAGGCATTGCCTGGGAACATATCAATCTGTGACTGACATGGTTGCTTCTAAGAAGAATCAAGTTGTGTTACCGACAGCATGTGCTACACAGGACTAGGGTGTTGAAACCCCTGAGAAGCAGGACCAAGCATCAAGGAGAAACTGCCTCAAGTTTCTAGAATCCCAGAAGAAGCATGTTTTGGGAAGATTCTCTCACCCCAGTCACCATCCCCAGTGCAAATGGAACAGTATAGCAAGTGCCATTTGTACAGGTGACAATTCACTGCCAGAAAGATACTTCCTCTCATCCTGAAATAGGCTATGCCTCCCCACAACTCTAAGTGTCTTCACTCTAAATCAGGTATGGATTTAGCAGTACAGCTAAAAAGATATGAGCTGTCCCCTTATCATGATCCAATACTCTATTTGGCTTTTGTTTATTTCACACAGGCATGGTAAACAACTTCACAGCCCCTCTTTATCTCTCTGTTTAAACAGAAGAAAAATTATACTTTCAAGATTTTCCTTATCAGAAAAAAAATGTAACTTCTAGTTATTTCAAATTCTTCCATGTAGTTTGTCCCATATGCATTTATATTTATCATTCCACAGCTGCATTTCAAAATGATTTTTAAAAGAATGTTCAGAAGTACACTGCTATGATGATATAACAGCAGTTAAATATTAATTATAATCATTAATTACAAAGGAAGAGATACTGAGATAATGCTCATGGTGAAGCATTCTCATAAAAGAAAGAGGAAGAAGAAGTAATCAAGACATACGGACACATCCACTTCATATTGGCAGCTTCGTTTTTCCCTTACATTCATATGAAAGTTGCAAAGCACATGAATTCCATTACCCTCAAAAAAAAAAAAAGAGAGAGACAGAACAAAAACACATTGATACATGGAAACTCTATAACTCTGTGGTCCATCTATAGCACTCCTTTCCAGTTCACAAACCATCAATATAATACAGGAAAGATTAGGAAAAAAATTGCACTGCATAAGCATTCTAAGACTTCTGAGAAAATTAAAGGATATGTCTTGAGGAAAAAAACACCTAGATTGAGGCCTTTTAAAAACATTCTCCTTTTTTATGCCTTCTGATTTGACTGCATCTCTTCACAATATGAAATCCTTTGATCTCCATTTATTTACTGCGGCACCTGCATCCCAGGGCTAGGTTCTCTTTGTTTGTGGTTTTAGAAAAAGATACTAGAGATATACACATGTGTATCTATATAAGTGTCCATATAGTCTCTTAAGGTCCAGAAAACCAAGGTTCTTGAATAGAGGAGGACAAATTGGCTGTTAGACATACCATTTCTGCAATGAAACAGAACAATATGCACATATAATGTAGATCACACCAAAAGTGAGACAAAGTAGTGATGTGAAATAGCTGTACAGAAATGAATGCTGTAGACAAAGATTTTGCAAATCAAGGCAACAAATATTTGATCCATAGTGACAATCCTATGCTATTTCTTTAAAGTTCAAGAAGACTTCTATGATATATTAAATATATCATAGCTTACATGTTATTGTATGGAAGAAGGTTCTGGATGTTAAATGAGCCAAAGGCAGGGAATTGCCTATAGGTATACTGCAATGCCCTGACTCAAAAAGCCAGTAATGTCAGTACCCAGATTCTTTGAATCTACTGATACCAGGCAAGCAGACATCTGCAAAATAAACCCACTCAAACATGCAAGCTCAAAATACCATCTAGAAGAACAGTTCCCAGTGGGGTGCATCTGGGTTTGCAACAAGGCAAAATGGTACAGTATTTTATATCCTCAGCTACCATCACTCAGTGATATAGGTCACCTGACAGAGCTTATTCACATGCTTAACAATAATATTCAAAGAATTGTTAGAAAACAAAGTCTTGCCTACATCTTAAGCATAAACATATCTTGAACCATATTTCATGATGCTTAGGGGTTTTTTGACAATGAATTAATTTTTTTTAAGCAGGTCATTATAACATACAGCAAGTACCACACTTTGTGAGCAGACATGGTACTGGGGAAACTGTCATTGTTTTTCTCTTATGTCTGTCACCACCATTCTTCTGGAACCAGGCATTGCTCTCCCTTTAAGAAAGTGCTCCTCACAGCTCCCTAGTTAGCATATGGAAAAAGAAAAACTTTCCTAAAGGAAATATCTTGAACACATGTTAACTGCTGAGAATTTAAGGAAGACACACAGCAGAATTAACAGTTTTATTAAAACCAGAAAATACAGAATATGCACACAGCAAGGAAAGAATTTCCATTTTTTCAAATTCTATACAAAGAATGAGAGATTCAGTGTGACCCACTTTACTGCTGCCTCATCTTCCCTTCATCACAAGAACAGTTCAAGTGAAAATAATCCCTCCTCACTCACTACACGTTCTACGTAAAGCAATACATCAGCTGAACAACACACATCATCTCAATTAAGACATTTAATGTTTTTCTTTCAAACTGGATCTTTTTTCTGCTAGACTTATATGGTGCTAGATACTAATTGCATAGAAAATTCTAATACAGACACATATATGTATTGATGTACACACACACCATGAATAAAAAAGACCCTCTGTGCGATTTTTGCTATTCGAAAGCATTCCTTCCCTTGCCAGGAACTGGAACATAAAATAATCCTCCTCCCCTGAAAATTTCTTTTTATTGGGATATTTGTTTGAAATTCATCTAAAAAACCTAAATCAGCCAACATATCTAAAATAGCTAAACTACCTCTTACAAATGCAACCTGGCTATGGTCAAACACTTGTTATTTTTATTTGCAGAAGATAAAAATTACTTTTGGAGTAAAGTCCTTTTCAAAGGCCCTTGGTGCAAGTTCAATTTATGAAAACTCATCACTGACAACATTAATATATTCCTTTCTGTGAGATCCCGTTCTGCATTCCCCATAGAAAGTACATTAACCTCTTAAACAAGCAACTCACACAGGCTTGCTTCCAGCTGCTTGTAAGCAGATGAAACTGAAAATACTTCAAACCTGGAGGCTGGAACCAGCTGCTGTCTTTTAAAAAAGCATTTGTTTCATCTCAACATCCTTGTCGATAAGATAAAAATAAATATTCCCACAATTTGAAAACTCTTCTCCTGAGTCACAGAAAAAGAATTAACTTTTTATTTGCAAGAAAGCATTCTCCAATCTTAAGAGACTAGAATAGTAATAAGAAATTCAAAAGACACCAAAAAAATTAATATGGATTAAATGTGCAGCTCAGAAAAAAAATTTCTTTGGTATTTTCAAAAACCTTCTTGAAATAGGAGTTGGCCAGAACTTGATTCTTCGGTTGTTTAACACCGTGATTTTGAAAGGAAAAAAAAAATAAAGAAAGAAAATACCAAACCACAAATTGTCATACTTGAGATTCACAAAATAGTGAATTTTTCATAAGGTAAAACCATCCATCTTCTGTACCTCCATGCACACATTCCATATATGGAATATTCCATGTATTTTGACCACGAGAAATGTTAATTTCTACACCAGAAGTTACCTAGCTAAAAATCCTAGGAGAGTAGGACTGAGTATTAATCCAACACCAACATACATAAATCATCATGTATTTTTAAAAAAAAAAAAAACTACAGGGAAAGAAGTGCCAATGACTCCTCCTAAAAGAGCTACCAGGAATCACTTCTCCAGAGCTCTGATGTCCTTGGGAGTTCTTCCTCCCACTCACAAATAAGTAGCAAGGCTGTATTAGACAGCACTTACTTGGGGCAAGTGGTGGGGAGGGGGGGAAGAAAAAAAAAAAGCATTCAGTGTGGTTTTAGCTGCTTTTTGCATGATTTGATCTCTGGCAAGAAGCCTAAGAGCAGCTGCCACAGTGTGTCAGCTCCCTGCAGACCTGAAGTGATCTATGGGATCGTGGTTTGGGAATCTTCAGACCAGGTCATTGGGAAAAGCCATTAATAACAGAGTTACAAACCCCAGTCACAACGATGGCATATAGCTTTAAGCAAAAACATCCTCTCTAATTAAAGCTGTGTTTGCACTCCTGTTAAACACCGACATTTAATAAGTCTCACACAAGAGGGTCCTAAAGAAAAACACTCACTAAATATTTATTTTGATTTAAATACAGTGTGACTCAGTTTTGTGTAGGTCTCATAACCTCCAACTGGAATTCCCCGCTGTCAGCTGGGTCAGGGATTGGCGACGGAAACGGCTGAGCTCCGCCGAGTGTCCCACGGCAGAGGCAGCCCAGCGCCTCTCCTTCCCACATCAACTCCCTGTGAGAACAGCTTGGGCTGGCCTGGCTTTACGCTCGCTCATGCTCAAACCCACATGAAATCACCCCTGAAAAAGCTGCTGGGTACCAGGGGAGGCATTTCGCCTCTCCCCCCAGCCCCTAGGCAGGCGGCTCTGCCCTCTCTGTATTCTTCACAGCACAGTGACATGCCGCAAGTATGAAACCTTCTAGATTAATAATGAGAACAGGGCAATGATCTCCCTGGACGGAATTCATTTTATGTGAACTATGAGAACTTGGATTTATTTCAGTATTGGAAAGGAATGAAATGCAAGGAGTAAGAGGAGGTTTTCCACATAGGCATTCTACATTCTCCAAGGAAAGAAAGGAGAAAAAACCCACACACATTTCTGGTGCATGTCGTGGGCCAAATTTCTAAACTCAACCTTTTTTCATTTCCAACTTTGTGCACTTAATACTACTGCCATTACTGATTTCACATAGTACTTTTATTGTGCTCTTTTATTATGCCTAGATAAACCTATATGATTGGCATGGATCAAACATCTTCACCAAGGAAATGTGCACTCAGGTTTGAATGCATACACAGTGATAAAAAAATGGACATTGGGAAAAAGTTGGCACAGGTTTTGGGCACATTTTATTTACAAGCCACTATGTCCCAGATGCAAGCCACATACATCCTATTTCCAGTACTGTCAGTGTATTAAGCTTAGCCCTAAAATTACTAGGTTAAAAAAATACGTGATATTTACTTTCCTAAAAAATAATGTACTTATTTAAGGCATGGATAACCTTTGCACACATGAGAAAGAGGGAGGTACTCACTAAGAAAAGCACAGAAACTATTCCATAGGACCCATCTTCTATGATACTGTTTCTCTTCTCTTTTTGCTCTGACGCTTCAGCCTAGGAATTGCCAAGAATATTTCCTCAGACAGCCTATCAGTTTTGAATGAAAAAGCCTGATGGAAATTGTTTGGAAGATCCCTATAATGTACCAAAAGGCCATATACCAGGAGCACATAGATCTAGGCTTACATGTAGACTATTTTAACACTGACTTCAGGCCTGCTTCAACTAGTAAGGTGATACATACAAACTGGAATTGCAAAGAATGCTATTGAAAAATGACAACTTCTATATGGACAAATTCTATCTTTTTCCCTTTCTGACACTACAATAAATATATTGTAGTGCTTCTTTTGCCTTGTTTGATAAATGTTGTCCAAAAAAGTGTCTGAGAGCTTTTTCCCTCCTGTTATTCACAGAACCACAGAATGCGGAGTTGGAAAAGACCCACAAGGATCATCAAGTCCAACCGTTAGCCCTGCACAGGACCATTCCCAAGAGTTACACCATGTGCCTGAGAGTATCATCCAAACGCTTCTTGAGCCCTGTCAGGCTCGGTGCTGTGACCACTTCCCTGGAGAGCCCGTTCCAGTGCCCAACTACTCTGGGAGAAAAACTTCTTTCTAATATCCAACCTAAACCTCCCCTGACACAACTTCAGGCCATTCCCTTGGGTCTTCTCACTGGTCACCACAGAGAAGAGATCAGTGCCTGCTCGTCCTCTTCCACATGAGGAAACTGTAGACTGCAATGAGGTCTCCCTTCAGTCTCGTCTTCTCCAGGCTGAACAGACCAAGTGACCTTAGCCATTCGTCATACAGCTTCTCCTCAAGGTCCTTCACCATCTTCGTTGTCCTCTTTTGGATGCTCTCTGAGAGTTTAATATCTTTCTTATACTGCAGTGCCTAAAACTGCACACAATATTCAAGGTAAGGCCACACCACTGCAGAGCAGAGTGGGACAATCCCCTCCCTCAACTGGCTGGTGATGCTTTGCGTGATGCCCACCAGGACACAGTTGGCCCCCTCCTGGCTGCCAGGGCACTGCTGACTTATATTCAACTTGTCATTGACCAGCAACTCCAAGTCCCTTTCCATGGCACTGCTTTCCAGCATCTCATTCCCCAATCTCTACAAACATCCACAGTTGCCCCATCTCAGAGGCAGAATGCAGCACTTTCCCTTGTTGAACTTCCTACGGCTGTTGATTGCCCAGTCCTCTGATTTGTCAAGGTCTCTCTGCAGAGCCTCCCTTGCCTTCGAGAGAGTCAACAGCTCCTCCGAGTTTTGTGTCATCTGCACGCTTGCTTAGTATCCCTTCCAGACCTGCATCAGTCATTTATGAAGATGTTGAAGAGCACAGGGCCCAAGACGGAGCCCTGTGGAATCCCACTAAGTGACAGGTCACCAGTCTGATGTTACCCCGTTCATTGTTGATGAGACTATTTTCATAAGCAAGAAAAGACCTATAAACCTATTCTAGTCATCACTTTGATGAAAAGCAAAGACTAGATAGAAAAGCCAACTATCAAAAATTACTGCATATGTCAATTTAGTGAGAATGATCAAATAGACAAAAGTAAATGCAATGGAGACTTCAGGATCTCAGAATGGCAAGTTTTGAGAAACCAAGGAAATTACGGAGGTTGTTCTCAAACACTTTAGCTCAAACATAGAAATATCTCATTTGAAAAAGACAAACGTTATTCACACTTCTATTCCAAGCAGGAGGGAAAAAAAATGGTAAGGAAAGATTGGAAGCTTGCCCAGATGAATAAACACTTCAAACAGGATACTGAGAGGAAGTCCAGACTCTACAAAGAATGAAAAGATTAATTAGGAGGAAGACAATGTCTCAGGGCTATGAAGTGTTGAAACTCTAAAGGAGGACAGAAGCTCAGCCGAAGGGAACTCAGCACAGGCAACCAAAAATGAGTTTGCCACACGTACAAGTACGACTTGTGGAATTTCACTGTGGCTGCCAACTGATTCGGGAGTACTGGCAGCCGGGCATAGGGGCAGCATGACTGGGTGGGAGATATTTCCTCCCCAGCTGCTCCTAGCCCAGAATAATTTAGATTTAGCCTACTAGTTCAACCAAAGCAATTACTCTAGATGTACTTTTTCTCATTGGGTAAAGAGAAAGGGAAGTCCAGTTGCACTGGACTGAAGTGTCTCACATGGTGCTAAGTGGTGAAGCAGGCTGAAGTGCTATAAATGATACAGAGGGGCAATTTTAGACAAAGAGAGGAGAGGTGAAAGGCAACCACTGCCTCACCATTTCTGTCATCACACAAACGACGCGGGCCAAGGCAGTCAAGCTGAAAGCCTCAACAGGTTGCAGGCTCAGTGTGGCGACTGCAAGAGTACTTCTGATGCTCACAGTGGGCTCTGGCTACTCCTCTGAACAAAACAATCTGCTGCATCTTCTCCCACGCATTTCCTGCCAAGCATGAGGCCACAGGGCCCAGAGAAAGTTAGTCTGGATAGATTTTTCCATAAACATAAGTCATAACATCTCTTCTTCACAGAGCACTATGAAACAAGGGAAATAAAATGCACTACTAGCCCCTTCAGAGCAATAGCTTTTTCTGCTTTCGTCATTATTTTATCACAGTTGCAGTACCAATAATATTGCTCTGCACACTTTGCTCCCTTCATAACCAAAACATAATAGTTTGTTAGACAAAGCTACATTTAGAAACATTTCATCCTCTCCATCCATCCATGTACAGAAATACATTCCATAGAAAATTTTTGCTTTACAAGGTTCTCTAAATATGTACATATATATATTAGGGGGTGGGGAGGATGATGGTGCTGTGGTGTGAATTAATGTTAGGAACAGTTACTTGTTACTAACCAAACCCTTCCTGTAATCCTTATCCAATAATAGGTTACACAGAACACAATACAAATCTAATTGCCCGCTGGTCCAAAAAAATATTCAAAAAAAATGGACTATCATTTTTGCCAAAAGAAGAGTACTTTTACCCGTGCTAGTTTGGTCAGATCAACAGGCCCCAAAATAAAGAGATATATTTGCATATTCACTACGTATGGCAACTCGAACTTTTCAAGAGTTAAAATGGAAGCTGTAGCTGAACTTGAAGATCTAAGGAAATAGGAGAAATGCAATATCCTAATTGAAAACAAGAATACATCTCATTTCTTTAATGCATTTGAATGCTTTTATGTGAATCCAAAACTGACATTAAAGTCCAATGTTGCTGTGGGTGTCAATCAACTTTCCAGGTCTGTAACTTCTTTTTAAATCACATCTCATTTTATTAATTTCAGATTGAATTTGATATTCTCAGATTTTCCTAGAATAATTCGGCAATCAGTCAATCAAAAATATTTTGAAAGGCAGTCATTTACAGAGCTTCATTCCTTCAGGGTCTAAGACTATACCTGCCATGACCAAGGTGCACGTATACAAATTCCTGCAAAGACACATCCATGCATCAACTGAACCAATGTGACTGGTGCTCCCAGAAACTCAAAGCCTCAGACACACTCCATACCCTCCAGGCAGTGCACTTTGAAACAGGCCATGAAGGTCAATTATTTTTTGCTCTCCCCAAGCCTAAGAAAAAAGTAAATTCAAGAACATGACATCCATATCAAAGCCATGCTACCTCCAGCTGGAATGGGCTCTGAGACACTGAAACCAAACACAACCAACTAGCGGTAAGACCAGCAGAGAAAAGGGAGAACAATTTTAAAATCTACCTTGAATGGCACTCAGAAGGAGACAGTCAAAAAAATAGAAAACAAAACAAAATAAAAGAAATACTAAAAAAAACCAAAAACACACCACACACTTGTAAATAAACACCACATTTTACAGTAGCATCACCTCCTGTGGAAATCATGGTAACCCCAGATGGAGCACATTAATCCAACATCAAATGGCAGGAGCTGACAAGTGTCAAAGCTTGTAAGGAAGCAAAATCAGCTCAGCCTCTTCACCTAGGAAGGGCTGGAAAGACACAGTAATATGCACTGCATCCTTGAAGCACTTCACAAGATAATGTTCCAAGCAGTGTACCTGTAGGTGGAAAACTTTGTGGTGGGGGAGGAGGAGAAAATGCACAACAATCAGAAGAAATGGGAAGAAAGTTGTCATTTCTCTGCCTAATTGTTTCCTATGATCCAGCCAGTATCATCTTAACCAAATGAAGTTCAGTTACCTGATTTTGACAAACTCTAGTCCTGCCACGGATGGAAGAAAAACAAAGCATCTGCAAAAACAGCTGTTCTTGTGCTAAAAAACACAAGGACAGGTGGCAGAGAGCCCCGAACAGCCTTGGCCCTCTGCTGAGTATCATGGACAAATTACAAAGATGATTTTAACCATTCTGGACTTTTGTACCTCAGCAAATGCTTCTTCCCTAAACAGTCAAAATTAAGGTCAGGCACACTGGTGAAGGTGGAAGAGCTTGCTAACAGATGAGCAAAACCACATAGCTGGAACTGGAGCAGACTTTTCCATACAAGGTTCCACTTCTGGACTTCTCTTCTACGGTTGGTGCATAACAGCATGAACTTGTTAATGTCCCAAATAACTGCAAAGCTGATATTGATTTCTATGCATTTAACTGGAAACCTGAGGGAAGGTTAATGATTTCTGGCTATTGTTGTTTCCTTCTACAATTATTGATCCGAACATCCAGAAGGGGTTATCTGTTTTATTATCTCCTCTAAAAGCTAGTGATGTACAACTTATCCACAAAAGGAGATTTAACAAAAAATTTAACTTTTGCAAAAAGGAGTCCTGCAGAAATATGGACAGAAGAACTAATACAGAAATTCTTCTTCAGGAGTTTTTTCAAGATTCCTTTGAATCGGATGAACACAACCCAAGTTTTTCTGCAATGAGCAGCATCCTTCTATAGTTATGTTCTGCTCTCCCCACAATTCTACTTAATCAAAACTAAAAACCAGAAAAAATGTTACTCTCCAAGTCTATGTATCAGCTCTGAACTAGTCCATTGGCAGTAGGATTTAGTCATGAAACTTGCATAAAATCCAACAGAGAGGTAGATTAAAAATTTCCAAAGGCTCAAGCCTATGCATTTAAATGATTGAACTAGAACTAAGAGAGATGATGATAAAGAGTCACATCTAAATAATCCTCAGATATTTCAGCCACTCTAGCAAATATTTGCTGTTTCTATAAATCTCCTCTCAGCACCTGTCAAGAGTACAGCCAGCAACATGGGGGAATAAATACATTCAGCAGGCACAGATTTCCAATAAATCCAGCGAATTTGGGAACTCACTAATTCCACTCTACAAGCTTGAAAAAAATTTACTAAAACCCTTAATCTCCCATGTGCTGATACAGCACTTCACGGCTCCAAATCACACTGAATTTCCCCCAGCTGTCAGCACTGAGCTCAGCAGGGGGGTCAGCAGGGGAGCAAGGGCAGGAGCAGGACTTACAGAGCACAACATTCACTACACTGAGACTGAAGGTTAATGTTGAAAGACAACAAGCAAGTCATAGTGGGAGGAGGAAAAGGAAGCAACACATCAAATCAGAGAAGCTCCACATTTATGGAGTCAAACTGTCTTGGTTTTCCCCTCCTACCTATCCTTTTAACATGTTTTCTTTCCTGGGTTGCATCTTTCACCATGTGGGTTTTGTTTTTTTCTTTGTTTGTTTTCTCCATTATTTACTTATTTATTCGGCTGGCATCAAAACTCATGCTGAAAGATAATATATTTCTTCAGCTGAGCTCCAGCGTCAAAACTCACACAGGGGACCTGAACTGCTATTTTAAAGCAAGCCATATTCAACAAAAATCATTAAAAGGAGATACAGATAAAGCCCTATTAGTGTTTACAACCACATTACACTAATGCTACTGCATCTCCTGCACCTGTAAAGCCTGATATCATTTG
This sequence comes from Lepidothrix coronata, assembly GCF_001604755.1. Taxonomy (NCBI): domain Eukaryota; kingdom Metazoa; phylum Chordata; class Aves; order Passeriformes; family Pipridae; genus Lepidothrix; species Lepidothrix coronata. The sequence goes on along the minus strand of NW_016690203.1, from coordinate 6,560,357 downwards.
TGTCTACAAGCCACTACACTGACACACAGCCAGAAAGCCCAAAAGGGCCGCTAAACCTTAGGAGGAAAAGAAAAAGAAAAAAAAAATTAGTAAGCTGGTCTTTGTGTAATAGCGACAAGGAAACCTGAAGGTCGCAAGATTTTTTTACTTTTCTGTAACACCATGGAGAAAAAGCAATATTTTCTTTGTTGGATTGAACATGGTCGTTTCTTCTCTTATTCTGAACTCCAAATCTCTACAGAATCATAGAATAGTTTAGGTTGGAAAGGACCTTTAAAATCATCAAATCCAACCATTAACCTAACAGTGTTTAGTCCACCACTAAACCATGTCCCCAAGCAACACATCTACATGGGTTTTAAACACCTCCAGGGATGGTGACTCAAATCCTTCCCTGGGCAGACTGGTCCAAATGTGACCACTCTTTCTGTGAAAAATTTTTTCTGAATATCCAATCTAAACCTCTCCTGGCCCAACTTGAGGCCATTTCCTCTTGTCCTGTCACTTGTCATTTGGGGAAGAGACTGACCCCCTACCTTTCAGGTAGCTGTAGAGAGCGATAAGGTCTCCCTTGAGTTTCCTTTTCTCCAGGCTAAACACCCCCAGCTCCCTCAGCTGCTCCTCATCAACCTGTGTGCCAGACCCTTCCCAGCCTTGTTGCCCTTCTCTGGACATGCTCCAGCACCTCAGTGTGCTTCTTGTAGTGAGGGGCCCAAAATTAAATACAGGACTCAAGGTGCAGCCTCATCAGTGCCAAGTACAAGGAGGATGATCACTGCCCTGGTCCTGCTGGCCACACTATTTCTGATCCAGGCCAGGATGCCATTGGCCTTCTTGGCCACCTGGGCACACTGCTGGCTCATGTTCAGCCAGATGTCGACCAGAACCCCCAGGTCCTTTTCTGCTGGGCCACTTTCCAGGCACTCTGCCCCCAGCCTGTAGCACTGCACGGGGATATTTTGACCCAAGTGCAGGATCCAGCACTCTGCCCTATTGAATCTCATACAACTCGGCCCATCAAGTTGATCCCTCTGCAGAACCTTCCTACCCTCCAAGATCAACATTCCGGCCCAACTGGTTGTCTTCTTCAAACTGACTGAGGGTGCCTTCAATCCCCTCATCCAGATCATTGATAAAGATATTAAACAGGACAGATACATATTGTTATATATGAAACTGAGCACTGGGGAACACCACTATGGCACACAGCACAGGCATTGACCACATCTGTCTGCAAAAATTACTGGCAAATGTTGACACACCACGCAGTAATGCCAAAAGCTGTGACTGTCTCAGGGGAAGAAAAAAAATCAGTTGGTGTGGCCTGAAAATGGTCAGTCATTGCTACATGCTATGAATATAAAACAAAGGAAGTGCAGTAGGTGCCAGTTTTTGACCCCCGTCACTTGTGTATTTGCATCCTCTCCAGTCAACCTTTTTCATTTTGCAACGATCCCACTACAAACAGCTTCTGTGTCTGTTCATCATCTCTGCCAAGCTGAGCTCATTCTCTTATCAAAGAAAAACATTTCAAGAGGGTTTAGCTGTTGGTTATTCACCTCCAGAACTCAGGAAAGCCTATGGTCAAATTCTCTCTCCCAATCATAGGTTTTCTTGAAAGCTTTGCACAAGCTTCTTAAGCCAAGGCACTGGAAAAAACACTTTTTAAACCCCCAAAGGACGAGCTCATGCACCTCAAATGAAGCTTGGCAGAATTCAAAGGCCTAATATGTGCCCCACATACCTGCCACCTACTGTGCCTGGAAACCCACAGGCCCTTGTGCTTCCACCATTAATTTCCACTCAACACACGAAGAGAAGACGGGAGAACTGATAACATGCATGGCTGCAGACCAATCGCTGTCTACTGATGGAAGGAGAAAGGCCCATTCCCTTTCTCCTCTACCCCCAAATTGGCAGCCTTGGTCCTCTGTTCTGTCCCTCACCTTCCATCCACCTAGCTCCTGCCACAGGCTCTCCCTGCTCTCCCACCACCAGCTGCTCCATAAGGCACCAACTCACTGAACTAGCAGCAGAAACACTGAGCCATTTCTATTCCTAGGTTGCTTTTCCACACATTTCACACCAAAAGATGGCTAGAAGAGGGCATGAGGAGTGCCAGACAAAGGGAGCCTGTGGCCAGGAGCAGGAAGGGGTAAAATAGAATCTCATCAGTGGCAAGGTGTAAAACTGTTCAACACATGCTGTACAGCCCTGGAGCTTCAAGAAAAATATGAGAGCAACTTGAATTATTTTCACTAAAAGAATCCCAAAATAAAAGCAAATAAAAAAAATCAAAACCTCACACCTCTCAGAACCCTCTTTCCCCCCTAAAAAAAACCCAAACAAACAAAACCAACCAAACAAAAAAATCCCCACCAAACCCAACACACACCTGAAAGAAAAAAAAACACTGAAAGGAAGACATGCTAAGTGTGCTCCTTAGGCTGCTTGTGGCTCATCAGCTTCACAATGCCACAGCCCTCCCCTCCCTTCCTGCCACTTTACTGAATAGCACCCAGGATTAACTCAGCCAGAGAAAAACACTATGGTTTATCAGGTCAGGACACTCCCTAGGAAGAAGATAACATGGTTTCCATTATCAAACTTCTTATGGCTTTTAAACCTGTGATCATTAAATGTAAAAATATATAAACTAATGTGAGAGAAGGAACAAAGCCCTTGGGACAAGTAGTTCTTCACTGCATGTCTGGCCTTAGTGTAAAACTGGCACCCTAGCAGCTGTACATCCACTTCACAATCAACCACCATGATGACCGACCCACATGTGATAGGAAACAAGTCTCATATGAAATCCTCATATTGTGTTGGGCCACAGGATGTTAAAAAAGTTAAAGATGAAGGCAGGCATTGGTGTGATATTACTCAGTGTGTTACTTGTTCCACCAGTTGCCCATCAGACAGCAAAGGCTAGAAATCAATGAACACTAGCAACCTGTTCTCAAATTTTTAAAAAATATATATAAACTCTTTCAATCTGCGAGTATATATAAATAACCATTCTTTTAACAGTTCAGGTTTTTCATTAACAAGTCTTGTTTCATCAAGTAGTAAGAATACTGTCATTTTGACTGTGTAATTTTACTATAATGATACACACCACAACCCAAAAGAAAAAAAAATCACAAAACCAAGATGAAAACAGCCTATAACTGTTTGAGAAAATTGTATACATTAATTACTATCCCTCAGACTGAAAGCATTCAATGTGAATTTGGCATCAGCTTTCCTAGTGCATCTCATTTATAAGCTTTGACAGGGCAAGTTCTCTAAGTGAGAGATTTGTTGAAATTTTACTCTTCTAATGATCCTTCCAGCTGACAACATGGCTACATGAATGAATTCTTTCTCATGTTTACTGGACATACTTCACTCTTAAAGGAGGAAGATGTTGGGAAATAAGTCAATTGGAGCATCAGCTGGCTTCCTCTGGGCATTCCCAACTGCTCTCCAGAATTTCCCATGGAGATGCCAGAATTTTACACTTGATGATACATGGCAGAGAAGGAACACAAAAAGCCAACCTTCTTTCATTTTGTATGCTAAACACAAAGCAAATAAAACAAGAGCTTCAAATAGAAGTATTACTGCTAAAAATATTTTCACTTCTCTTGAATACCACCTCCATGAAATCTTCCACTCTACAAATAGACATTTCTACAGATCCAGTAATATGGCCTTTTTTCTAGTATTACTAATAGGACATCACAAAAATTTAGTAGACTGTATACATATATAAGATTTGTATACCATTACTTTATTGTTATTAAAATTGCTGGAAAGAGTAGCTGGAGTCTCATATTTGAAATATTACAAGATATTAGTGTATCCAAAAAACTCTACTGCTATGAAGTATCACCCAAATCCAGATACATAGCTGACCTGAGAAAAGAAACATGGACAACTGTTAAACAGAACTGAGAATGACTAGGGAAATGATTCTCACTACAACCCCCTCCTCCACAGATCTTTGACAGAATTCTGCCACTTTTAGAAAAATATTGGAATTAATGTTTAGCCATCATTTAAGTTGCTCTCAGAAGAGCAACCATTGAGTGCCTAGGTAACAAGCAATGCAAATACCAATCTGGGATCAACTTCAGATCTTCAATACAAAAATGCGTAGCACAGCAAAAATAAGCAGGAAAGGAAGGAAGAAGAAATATTAATACCATTTTACAAGCAAGAGATTAGGCACAAAAAGTTGTAAGAAAGGATGAAAGCCTTGTAAAACATACCCAAAAGGAAATTTGAATAAGAAGGGGGGGGGGGGGAAATGCAGCAGGAAATGGACAAAAGCAGTTCTTAAAATATGAATCTCCTACTTTTCATAGTCATAGAATCACAGAATTTGAAGAGCTCTTTTGCATATGTCACCTACCAAAACAAATTTAGTGCAACAGAGAAAAATGTCATCAAGCTAAGCTAATTATCCTTACCTGTAGCATCCCATGGATAAATTCTGTCTTGCTGACTGTAAAGCAGTGTAAAAGAAAAGCACTGCTATGATAAGCATTACTACTGAAACCCTACACTAAATTCAATGCTATAGTAAACTCCAAGGTGGTTCAAAGATGGAGGAGAGGTGTCTCCCAGTGAGGAAAAATAACAGCTGAAGTAGATTTTTTTCATCCATAGAGTATTCAATACATTGCCTATAGGTACTCTGCATCACAGAGTGAGTAAACTACAGAAAAGGAATATTGCAACCAAAGCTTACTTAAAAGGAAAAGTGGTTTTTTCCAAAGCACTAGGCCATTCTAGAGGTTTCAACCTTTTCCCTCTCTCCACTGGTCTGCAGATTCTTCAGAGTAAAGCAAATTTCAAGCCTCATTAACAGTAACTCTTCTGACCATGTTTTTTTGCTATTAGTCTATATCAACTTTAGAAAAATTGTTGAAGGTTCCTTTTCTTTTCTGAAGCAGCTTTGAATGTGGCACAGGTCTGAAGGAAGATAAGCTGCTTTATCTCACTTTTACAGGCACTGAAAAGAATAAAGACAAAAAAGCTGACAGGACATATCTGGGTAAATTATGTATACTCCTGTCACACACCACTTGGAAACACAGCAGAATCTGGCCATGGAAACATGCATCAGTACTTCATTTAATAGCATTAAAACACCGTTCCTTAAAAAAAAAATAAGAAAGGAAAAGAGTGTGCAATGATAATATTGTTAATATATGAGGCTGCATAATCTTTTTACAGTCACAGTCAACACAAATATCTAAACACTGCACATTCATATGCATGGGGACTCCGTTCACTAAATAATTTGTCCTTTTGCCTAGAGATTCAAAGCTTCACTGAAAAATAAATGAAGAGTAATGACTTCTCGTGAACTTTCCTTAATTTGTAGCCAGTTAATTTCCTCCTCCTGGTAAAAGTCCGTTGTATGCCACACATCCTGCTTCAGGCTATCACTGAGATGGGAAAACTGTGATTCCTTTCTTCCTATTACAGAATTTAAAACCAGGAAATACATCCGTTTTGAATTTTTTAACAGTAAAACAAATATTAAAGACATTAGTAGAACGCTGGAAGAAAATTCCCAAGACAATAATAACACGCATGCGGAAAGAAACATTTAAAAATATATTAACAGAGTACAATACCTTCAAATTTATCAGGAAACAGTGATAGAATTAACAGACAGCTGAACAGCATTACCAAAAAAAAAAAAAAATTAAACAATTCAGCATGTGAAGAAAGGGGGCACAAGGAAAATATATTTCCAGTTAAGTTTTTTGTTGCAGACTGCATAAAGGCAGGAATGCTGTAGTCCCAAGGGAGAACTGACCCCATTCTCCCTCTTCCATCCTTCCATAGCAGAAGAGAGAGGTCCTCATTAACACACAATCCTAAAAAAAGTCTTTTAAAGGCCTTCCAATTTAAAAGTAGCTTTTAAAAACTATCCTAAAATGAGGACAGTGTGTTAGCTATAAGCCTGGTATGAGTAAATTCTTCATAGTTACTCAAAAAATAATATCAGTTCTTCACAAGCCCATTGAGAAAAAAACAGAACCATTAAGAATTTAAGCCCCACAACTTCAGCCTGGAAAGCTTGGCAAGAGAATGCAAAACGGTGATTCACACTTCAGCTTCTTGATACAGAGCCTCTCACTGGGAAGACTCCCAAAGTATTCTACAAGCAAACATTCAGTACCAACCCCATTCATCACTGAAATGTGGTTCTTTGCATCAAGAGGCAGAAGCTTCTTAGCAATACGGGAGAGCAGAAGTTCAGGACAAGAAGTGAGATGACTACAGCATCACAAAGGTGAGACGCAAAGGAGAGATCAGGGGAGCAGCACTCCCCTTATCACACTGGGACTGGCACTGTCAGGTGAGGTTCGAGCAGAATAACTGCTGCTGGCAGCATCTAGCAGTCTTTCATTGACAAGTGATCATAAGCACAAGCAGAGAGGTTCCACATGGAGCCCACCTCAGCACCATATTGAGTTTTTCAGTCAGAGGAAACCACATAGAACAGCTTCTCACTGAATTGACCATACCCCTCAGGAGACCAGGGTACTCACCCCTCTAAAGGACAGATTACTGCAACTATGCTTAACTTCACACACCATGGCACAACTTCTGTAAGGGAAGGACAGATACTTTCGCTGACATGCTATAAAATGAGCTTCCTCCTACACAAAGAGCTAAAGCAATTTATCTCCTACATACAGAGCTACAACACATACTTCAAAATTCAAAGAGTGGGCTAAGTGGTTGAGGACAACTCTCCTAACAGTATACTTTACACAGGTCCACAGACCTGTTCAGACTAGAAGGAACCTTCAGGGGTCAGGTTCAGCCCCCTGATGAAAGCAGGGCTAGCTGTGGGATCAGTTTGCTCGGGTCTTTATCCAGTTGGGTCTTGAAAATCTCAAAGGGTGAAGATGGCACAGTCTCCTTAGGCTCACACAGGCTAAGCTCTCAAGTATTCCATGACACTGTCCTTGGCCCCAGTGAGATTTTTTGTCCTCTTTGAACTCCTTCACTAAGTACAGAGGCTTATGAGGCGGCATTGGTGGAAACAAATGCATGAGGCACAAGTAGCTCAGCCTTACCTGTGCCCACTGCTACCCATCCCACTCAGCAGCAGACCCACACTTCCTCATTCAATTTCCTCATTCAACCTTCTCCTATGAGTGTAAGTGGTAGAAACTCTTCTGCAGCCCTTTATACCACTTGTGCACATCAACACCACCTTTTACGCTTTTGTAAAACCAGTCCTGCACACTGGGACAATATTTCTAAATTCCTAAAATTTTACTGCTTCCTCTTTCTGTAAATGGCCTTTTTGCATTGGAGCTCTATCGTGTGCTTCCTGCCTAGCTGGTCTGGTCTTCCAATACATCCATTTGTTTTCCAAGTAAGGACTGCTACTGCACTTTGAAGAGATTGTCCTTCAAGACCTGTTCAGCTTTCATGAGCTCTTATGTGTTTCAGAGCTTCAATGAGACTCCTTGGGGAATTTCTGAAATTTTTTTTTTTTTTTTTATTTACCCCCTGCAGCGCTACAGGCTGGGCACAGAGTGGCTGGACAGCAGCCAGGCAGGAAGGGACCTGGGAGCCTAGACTGACAGGAAGCTGAACATGAGCCAGCAGTGTGCCCAGGTGGCCAAGAAAGCCAATGGCATCCTGGCCTGGATCAGGAACAATGTGCCTGCAGGACCAGGGAAGTGATTCTTCCCCTGTACTCAGCTCTGATGAGGCCACACCTGGAGTACTGTGTCCAGTTCTGGGCCCCTCAGTTCAGGAAGGATATTGAGGTCCTGGAGCAGGTCCAGAGAAGAGCAACGAGGCTGGTGAAGGGACTCAAGTACAAGTCCTGTGAGGAGAGGCTGAGGGAGCTGGGGTTGTTTAGCCTGGAGGAGGCTCAGGGGAGACCTCATCACTCTCTACAACTCCCTGAAAGGAGGCTGTAGCCAGGTGGGGGTTGGTCTCTTCTCCCAGGCAGCTCTCAGTAAAACAAGAGGGCATGGTCTTAAGCTCTACCGGGGAGGTGCAGATTACATATTAGGAAGAAATTTTTACAGAGAGGGTAATCAGACATTGGAATGGGCTGCCCAGGGAAGTGGTAGATTCACTGTCCCTGGAGGTTTTTAAGATGAGACTGGATGTGGCCCTCAGTGCCATAGTCTAGTAACCACGGCGGTGTTGGATCAAGGGTTGGACTTGATGATCTCAGAGGTCCCTTCCAACCCAGTTGATTCCATGATTCTATGATTCTATGAATGTTATCTGGTACCAGTTGCCTGAACAAGCTGAATCCTGCCTGAAGGTCAGGTTCTGTCACCCTGCTCTTTGCATTTCTCACTCCCCTAACAAACTTGAACTCCTCTATTTCATTGTGGCTACAGCCAAGGCTGCCATTATCACTCTCTCAATCACTTCTACCTACTTTGTGAATAGTAGATGCAATGTCACACCTGTTTGACCCCAAAACCTGTATCAAGAAGTTAAACCTGATACTCTCAAAAAATTCTTTGTATTTAACCATACCACTCTTCCAGATGTCAAAGACCTTCAAGTCACTCATAAGAACCACATAAGGTTTTGAGACAAACATCCTTAAATTGTCTAAAGACTTTGTCTGTTTCATCATCATCATCAGTTGATCTGTAAGAAATCCCCAACATGATGTCCCATTTACTCACCTATCCCAGATCATGACCCACAAGCTCCCTACCTGCCTGCCATCTGTCCCACAGAAATGCTCCATACGTTCAAACTGCTCCTTCACTTACAGGAGTGAAACTCCCTCAAATCCTCCCCTTCCTACCTGTCCTCAAGAACCTGCATCTGTCCACCATAGCACTGTAGTCTCTGCATGCTGTCCCATCACGTTGCTGTTCCTCTGGCAGTGTCACAGCTATCACCACACATGCAGTGCCAGCTACTGCTTGTTTCCTAGGTTGTGTTTCTGTACAGGCACTGCAGGTGACACTTCCTTTTCTTATACAAACACTCTCCAGGCTCACCATGTTGTTGGACAGTAGGCTTTCACTCCACGTTGTCAGGTCGGAATACAACATCAAGTGATCACAAGACCCCTGCTGTACTACAGACAGAGCAAACAACACACCCTGCGCCCCAGAGAGCTGGCAAAACAGGGAGGGAAGGGGAGAAGCATGATCACCTCTGCTCCACAAGGGAACCCAGAAGAACAGGAGATTGAGACAAACAGGAAGTTTATAACAGTAAAACAAGATCTCCTGCCTTAACCACAAAACTGTTCTTTCTGCCTCTGGCATAACTGTCTAGCAATTTGTGATCACACATGGTGTCTTTGAGAGGGCTGAGGGGCATTTATAATCCTGCTTCCTAAATGAGCTTTGCTCTAGCTGCTTTAACCCCCTCTGGCCACCCTCTTTAATATTCAGCCCATGTCTGACTATGGTCTTTGATGACAAAGAAGTGGCAGAACAGCCACACTGCACATCATATACTTTAGGCCTCGACTTTGGTCCTATGAGGCACTCCATACAGAGGATGGTCCTACAGGTCAGTGTAGAGTGAGAGGTGTTTCAATACAGGAAACCCACGGACACATCACTCACTGCAGTGGCCTGTGTTTTTAACTGTAAGGGCCTTTGACATGCACTCATTTAAACATTTAAACTCATTTAAAGCTGTGGTGGTTTAGGCTTTAATATCTCTCCCACCCTCCTCTTCCTTTCTTGTCTGTTACCACTTGCCAGACTAGCAAGCCGAGCCTTGAAGTAGCTGCATGTGTGCTTCATCATCACCATCTGCTCTTCAAGCTACAGACACTGAACACTGCACTGAAGCAGTTCAGATGCATTAACAACCCCTGGTCTCTCTGCAGTGAACCTGGGAGAGGAGTATAACTACCAGCAGCACCTTCTAAATCAACATTAGTCAGTTGACATTCCCAGGCATGATACCATTATTCAAGGCACTGCGCTAGGTTGGGGCAGGATGACAGCTTCACTGAAGAGAAACACAGCAAAATATGATGCTTAACTGTTGATTCTCTTGACAACTCTCACTGTATACAATCAACAACCATTTAGAAAATCACTGCCACCAGTAAATTAAAACAAACAAACAGAAACCTCAACTCTGCAACACATTTCACATTTGTATAGAGTGTGTTGACATTGCCACCTTGTTTAAGACATCCAAACCATGATCTTGGTGGCTTCTGAAGTCTGGAGCATACAAAAAAATCACTTGTTACTATTTTAATTTAACACAGGAATGCACCAAACCAACATTCACTCTGCTACAACAACTAAATACTTGTTAGGAAAAAATGTTTAGCTAAGTAGCACAGATACTGAAATGCACTCATCACATATTGGTCACTGATGCCACTTATGAGTCAAGTTAAGTTCTTGTTCAGATACTTTTAATTTTTGGGGTGCTGTGAGGTTTTTTTTTAAATCCAAACTTGTCAACATTACCTTAGAAGATAATTTCCTGAGGTGGTACTACTTAATGTGGGGAAAATTATAAAGTGAAGAGGTAACAGTCATATGGTCGTTCTTAACAAATAGCATTTACCTGAAAACAATCTTCAGTACAAATTCCAAAGCAAAACACTACATTAAGTTAATACACAGAAAACGAAGTGGACAAACCAGTTGTGAATACATATCACTGAACACAGACTGACACCCCTATGACTAACAGAAGAACAGTGACTATCATTTTCGTCATTGCAATGGCATTTACTCTTACAGTCAAGACTCTTGCTTTGATATCACACTGCACAATGTACCTGTTGTGCAATAAGGACATTCCAACTTCACATTGTTTTTTCTATCTTATTATAGAAGGTCTAATGTATCCCTCTAATAATAATAGTAATTATTCAACAGTATTCAAATCAGCTGTAACAGAAGAGTAAAATTTTTCCTTACTTAACCACATAGTTTTATATTAAAAGTTTAGCTATTCCTTTGCTAATGCTGCAATATTTTTATCTAAATCAAGATCACAAACAGAAAACTGACTTGCTGTTAAAGGAAATGCACTGACCACTAACTTCTGCAGTCTGAAAACCCCAAGGAAAAAAACCAGTGTCTTACTTCTCTGTTCTATATTTACATCATAAACAACATTAACACACATAAGCTGATTCCAGGACTGTGATTAAATTTGACCAGCAAGGTCACAGTCATGCCCTTTTATTCTAGAGAAAGCGAAAAGAATGCAGGATGTATGCTACTATAAGGATGACAAAGTTTTATCAAGTTTTAAGAATTCCTGAGAAATTGCCACTTGCCAAGATCACTGTGGGTGACACTTCCAAATCTCATTCAGTTAGAAATAAAAGTCTCTGGTGCTTTAATTAAATGACAGCTTGGAGCTACAGCTACAGCAACCCTTCCATGCTTTTTTGTTCCATTATTTTTTCACTCCTGTGATCCTGAGCACTCACCCATTCCCACCCCAACACCTTAGTTACCTCCAGTGGAGATTTAAAAAAAAAAAAGCCCATACATCACAATACCTAACAATCTACTTGGAGAAAGAATAAAAATCAGAGAAGAGCTGCCAACCATCCTATATACCACAATGAATAGGGGGGCTTGGGGGGCGAGTAGGAGGGGGAATGAGAAGTAAAAAAAAAAAAAAAAAAAAGAAAAAACACACACACACAAAAAGAACCAACCAAACAAAACAAATCGACACATATGCACACAACCCATCAACCACCACCAGCTGCTGCTTTGCAGAGGAAGGCCAGAGGAAAGGAGGAGCCTTTGACACTCTACTCTACCCTCAGATATCTGGATGCTATTGTACAGCTGCTGGATGTCACATCTGGTAGCAATATACTAATGCACACCACCCAGCTTTATCTCTCCTTGTTAGCGAGTACACCCAACCCATCATGAAAATGTCAACAGAACAGCAAGAGATCTGTGTCCATGTGGAAAGATGCTGGCACAAGAGAAGTCACACTGATAAGAGCAGAGGAAACATTTGGAGAACCAAGTCCAAAAAGCAACCTTCCCCCTCAGTCTAAGCCACATTCATCACATCAGTATGAAACCTTGAACCTTATTTAATTATAGTTCCTGGCAACCCTAACAATGTCCTGGCAACAATGATAAGTCTCTCCTGTCTCCAGCTTGCCAGGAAATGTGGTGCCACTGGGGTTGCTATTGTGTGGGACAGAGTGAAAGCATCAGAAACTTCAGCTTACATGTGAATACTGACTGCAGGAAGCCCCACAAAGAGCATGTCAGTAGGTTCAGGATATACTCCACTGGTTCCCAGACTAGCTCAAGAATCCTAGTTTTAGCCTCCAGGGATTTCCAGAGTTTGGCTCTAAAGACACCACAATCTTTCCCCATTCATGGGCCACACGGGTACTCCTGGGAAAATGCAGCTATCACCACAATAACTACTATAAGAATAATCAACAGATTAATAGTCCAAACTCCCCACAGCAACATGGAAAAAGAAACAAAACTGGGACTGAAAAACACAAGCTTCACAATGGACTGTCCTCAAAGCCTCTTATCTATTATATATGATTTATTTTTCAGATTCTTTGAAGACATTACCATTTTGCATAATAACACACAAATGTAACTGCCTTGATGGAGCATAGACTAGTCCTTGTCTTACAACCTAAAATATTTTCAAGGTGAAGGGGAGAAGTTCTCAAAGATATTTATCACTTACATCTCTAATTTTTTTGGAAGACAAGAAAAACATCTAGCTCCATTTTTATTATTTTAGTATCTCTACAGGATTTTATTTTGTCGAGACAACTGACACTAGGAAGGAAGAAGTCTCCTGCCTATCTCTCACATTATATCAGGTCTCTAAAAATTCATTAATAATATTACTTAAAACAAGGACAACTCTTTATCAAAATTAAAGGCCATGTGCTTCCTTTCTCGTTATTCAGACATAACTGCTCTCAGAAGAGAGAATATGAACTTTAAGTCCATAAAGTAATTTTTTATCCTCTTAACACTCTGCCAGGAAAGATTTACAGAGACCAATAGAGGAAACATCAAAAGACTCTACAGGCAATTTTATGTTTAACTGTCATATATATAACCACACACACCATTATTTTGTTTCTGCTGCTGCTTCTTGATAAAGAAAAGCAACCACCTATTCACATGCAGGCAGTGTAACCATACTATCACCTTGATCCATTAACTGAAATTGCCTAAATTGTTATTATAGCCTCAGATAAAATTTGTTTTGATAGACACACTGATCCTCCTTGTGAATGAAAGTAAATATTTCCCAGTATTTCATTAGGCTATTAGCAGCACCTTTTTGATAAGTGCCTATTCAGATCACTTGCCAGAAACTAAAAAACCATTAAAGCCTATATTTTCCCTTCCAGAAGACCTATATGAATGTCGGAGGACCCTCAGAGGTCTGAAAATTTTTAAGAGGAGAGCTACATGTTTAAACTGCTTTGCAGACTTAACAACCATGAACATCTATTAGAAGATGAAACTAGCTTGGAGTAAGCAAAGCGCCTCTTAAATATCTTCACAAATGTTCCAATCTTCAAAGTCTCAAAAGTCTACTCAGAAGCTTAGTGTACAATGAAAACAACTGCCTACAAATCATGTAGGTTGTGTCAAAGAAATAAATAATACACTTTCTTCTCCAAATCAAAATACTAAGATTTTCAACTGACGAATTGAGAAAATGCAATTCTTAACAATTTTGGAGAGTGAATAGAAAATAAGTTCAAAATCAAACATGTTCAGTCAACTTATTGCTAATTACATTGTTCCCTGTCAACAAGTTGGCATTGTATTTCAGTGTGCCAAAGATGCAATGTTTGCAGTCTTCCAGAAATGGAAGAAACTAACATCATTAACTTCTTATTAGTGGAATGTACTGCTTTATTACAGTCCCTGTTTTACTTCTACCAAAGACATCTATCCCTACAAGCCAGTGCAGTTACGTATTAAAGTACCTATCAGCCTTTATGAGGAAGCTTTTTGCCCCTTTAACAGGCCTATCTCAGAATGGGGGCTTTGGGTACAAACAGCTATTTTAGTCCAAGCACAGAAATCTGAAGCTACTATAACACACTTGCCAAGGCAGAAAAGAATATTTGACTAATTGTTTTCTGCTTGATGAAAGAAGAGAAATAAGAATTATGCTTCCAAGAATAACATTTAATCATAAAGCCAAGGCAAAGCCAGTAAGGCCAATGCTGAATCTCAGAAGGCTTGTTCCCTCTCTTCTAACTGTGATTATCTGTACTTGACAGCCAAAGTACTTACTTCAGTATCACTAGAGTTATTATATTAGCAGGATTACATCATGAGATTGGCATCATAATAACATGTGTTTTTTTCCCCCCACAGCTATAACTGTCCTCTAATTTTAACAGGTAATGCTGAAAAAGATAAGAGGTTTGCAAAGGCAGTCTAACAAATTCAAATTTAAATTAGAACATGTTAAGAAATCAGAGAGTTACAGAACAAGCGAGCACCAAGACAAAGTATGCAGTACCCATGAAGACACTCAGTAAATAGCACCCTACACCTCTTGCACTGCACCACAGACACTCAGTAATGCTCAAGACTGCAATCTCTGAAGTGGTAATATTTTCCATAGGAGATATTTTAACTACTCTAGAGTCCTACAAACCTGATGGTTTTTGACCTGTTTAAAGAAAATCAATTCTGAACTCAAATGCCAGCCAGTGGATCTCTGTGGTGAGATTACAAACATAAAAGGGCATATGCACAATAACAGTTGGCTTGGAAAAGACTAGTAAGTTATAAAAGGATGGAGGAAAGATCTCATCTGAGAATGGTATCTTCAGCAGACCAACAAGTACAAAGGACACCCTTGATGAATGCCAGTATCTCTGATTATTATGAGAAACTGAACAGAAACTACAGCAATGCAACACATTACTCACAGGGGTGATTGTCAAAAGAGTTAAAAGACACCAGCCCTGCATCCATGCAACACACAGTCAGAGGTCATAGAATCATAGAATGGTTTGGGTTGGAAGGGACCTTAAAGATCATCTCATTCCAACACCCCTACGGTGAGCAGGGACACCTTTTACTAGACCAGGTTGTTCAAAGTCTCATCCAACCAGGCCTTGAACACCTCCAGGGATGGGGCATCCACAACTTCTCTGGACAACCTGTTCCAGTGCTTCACCACCTTCACAGTCAAGAATTTTTTTCTAGTATTTAATCTAAACCTACTATTTTATAGTTTGAATCCCTTCTCCCCTGTCCTGTCACTACATGCCCCTGTAAAAAGTCCCTCTCCATTTGTCTTGTAGGCTCTCTTCAGGTACTAGAAGGCTGAAATTAGGTCACCTTAAAGCCTTCTCTTTCCCAGGCTGAACAAGCCCAGTTCTCTCAGCTTCTCCTAGTAGGAGATCTGCTACATCTCTCAAATAATCTTGGGGACCCTCCTCTGGACTCACTCAAACAAGTCAATGTCCTTCCTGTGCTGGGGACCCCAGAGATGGATGCAGCACTCCAGGTAGGGTCTCACCAGAGTGAAGCAGCAGAATCACCTCCCTGTACCTGCTGGCCACACTGCTTTTGATGCAGCCCAGGATAGGGTTGGCTTTCTGGGCTGCAAGTGCACTTTGCAGGGTTGTGTGCAGCCTCTCATCCACCAGCACCCTCAAATATCTCCGGAAATGGAGTCTCCCAGCACTGTCCTGAACTTCCTCTTACAAAAGCCTCTTCAGCTTCCATGGGGCAAATTTCATAGGTTACATTGCTTCACACAACTGTGTTGAGCAGCGCTGTTGATGGTAGTCAACCAACCTGTACCCAAGGCTGGGTGAAAAGACCAAGACTGGGGGTGCCCTCCTTATCCTTAGGTATAAGACAGTTTGTCAGTCCAAAGGTACAGTGGGCAGCAGGGTGACTGAACAGAGTTGCCTGTACCTCGGGAAAAGGAGGCATGGGCCTTCATCCACATCTGTAAGAATCAAGGCAAAGCTTGCCCAGCAATGTCACTAACACAGACAGGCATATAACCCAAGAGTCTCAGATATGGTTTGCCCAACTGCAAACCTCCATCCCGGATTTTGTTTGCCATCCAGAAGGTCTCAAAGCTCTTGGTGGAGGTCAGGTTGCAGTTGACTGGGATTCATCCATATTTCCTATGAACAAAGTAATGACTGAATGCTGTGGATTCTGCTTGTCCGTAGATCACAAGGACTCCTAAGCTGCTTGAAACAAACCATCCTAAGCTGCTTGAAAATATTATATGGTCAGGTTTGATGTAGGTATTAGATTCTTTGTCTTCTTAAAAATGTTGCCAGAATAGTAAGGCATTTAGGGCCATGAAGGCCTTAATGCATTTTCAGCATTACAGTTTGTGATTCTAACTTCTAGGTTTCACTAGTTAGAAGCCTCAAACCACCTTTAAAACTAGAGAGGTGAAATAACACAAGCAGCAGCATCACCAACCTGAATCAGCGTTAGTTCTTCTGTTTCAGAGGAAGAGCATTTCTCTGGACAACAACACAGTCACCTTTCTCAAGTAATGAAGGTTCATTAACTTAAAAAAAGCTGAGCACGTATGGCATAAATTAATCCAGAACAGGGCTAAACCCACAGACTGAGAGAGCTGGATTTACTGAATCTTTACTGTGGTATGAAAATAATGGAGGAAATAAGATGTTAGAACAATGTATTCAAGGTTATTCCTTCAAAAAGACAGAAAAATTTCACTTGTGACATTAAAGAGTCAGTGTTATTACTATCTTCATTACAAATCACTAGTCTAAGGATTATAAAACAAGTCTTTTCAGGCTGAACTTTGACACACATTCTCAACTTGAAACAGCATCCCTACCTATAAAAGGCTAGTGAAGTTGGGCAAGAGCGAGAGGGAACAGGTTGTCAACACAATATTCACTTTAAAATCTTTATGTTACTTTCCAAAGAAAATGCAAGCATCTACATGAAATTAGTTGTGGTTGATCTTTATGTGTTTTCATAAACGTGTTTATGATGTGTGGGTATTCTTGGTATTTTGTTTCTAAGCAAAAGGTACATAATCCACGGTGAGTGAAGCAGAATTTATTCCTAAAACACTGAACATGCAGAAGATAACTTTTTTCAGCCCTCTGCATGATTAATCTATTTCACTGCTTTCTTGAGTTACTTGCATTTGCCTCCTGATGCATTAGCACAAGACCACTCTTTCATATTGTTCTAATGCAGCTAATCCCAAACAAGGTGTCATGACCCCCAAGAAGGGTCACAGCAGTTATGACTGGAGTCATGAGCCCAACAGAAGTACACTTGTTTCTAATGGTATCTGGACTCACAAGATCAACAAAAAACAAAGCTCATAACTGGTAGGCTTTGAAACAGTTGGTGTAAGAAAATACTGAAGGAAGACTTTGCGTGACAGTCTCACCTGATATCAAAGCAAGAGAAATGCTAACTATGCTTAAGTGATTATTAATAATGAATATTTGGTGCTTTATCTGCATTACTGCAGCAGCAATGGTGTTAAATTTTAAACTACTCAATTCTATAATGAACTTTAAAAAGTCAAAAGTAAAACACCATCACAGAGGAGAAACCAGCTGACAACTGCCAAAATTCACTGACAGAAGCTCCAGAAACCTCACAATCTAGCAATTTCAAATAAAAAGAAGTGGTTTCTAATTTAAATATTGTTACTCAAAGCCAAAGGAGGATTCAAAGTGAGGCACTGTTGTATCTTGACAAAAATCTCCATAAAGTCTAGAAACAGCAAACTTTCCCAGAGAGTTCATCCAAGCTAGAGAAGAAATTTCAATCTATATTGCTCCTCCCACTCTATTTCTAGGCCACTCAGGAGCCTCCTGGCTACACTTACATTATCACATCAGGCTGCCCATTGCAGCCGACAAGTTGAGCAACACAACTGATATTAAGGACTCAACATTTGGCACACTGCATGTTTCAGGAGTTTTATTTCAGATCAGCTCCACTATGCCCCCATGATGGAGCAGGGACTGGGAAGTGAAATGTTAAAAAGTATACTCCAGATGCAAGTCTTTTGACTTGGTGTTATCTGTAAGGAATCCAAATTGTGCTCTCAGGTTTGCCCATCACCACGGACCAATACAAACATGGTCAGCCCCAGCTCCCAGTGCCTTGACTGCACTCCAAAACTGAGCTCCCAAACTAAAAGGTTAACATGGCAATGAATGACTAACTCGTAACTTCAACTGCAAAGCATGGCACCCTTTGGAACACAATGGGATAAATCAAAGATGCTTCAATGAACTGAAAAAATGACATCCATTTTAGCCAAAGAAGACAGAAAACTCAGTAAGTCAATTAAAATGGAATACATAAATGCAGATCCTTTCTCCCCTTTTTCCCTCAAACAGTGCTGGGAATTACTTTCCTACTGTGGAAACTACTCTTCATACTAACATGCACTAGCATATGAAAAGTGTGGGTTGCTGCGAAATGGAAGGAAAAGCCTATGCCTTCTGTCACATGTTCTTAAATAAAATATGTTCACACTTAGAATTTAGGGATGCTAAAAGAAAGTTGGTATAAGCATGAGCAAACTATTGGGAGCTGGGCTAATTTTCACTCTGCCTTCATTTTCCACATTTAGGAGCAGCAGCCTACGCAATACTTTTTGCTTTGGGGCTGAGAAGAATATATGATTATTTTTTCCTTTTTTAACTAGAAATTACATATATTATGGGCTTATATATTTATTTTTATGAAATCATAAGTGCCCCTCACTGTGCAACATGGCTGCAGAAAAATTTAGCAAACAAAAAGTTTAGCAGCTTTTTCTGAGACCTCTGGAAAGATTATTACCAATGCTCAAACTCAAATTTTCAAATAGGAATGAGAAGTTGTCCCCTACTCTCACAGTCAACTAAGCATACTGACCCAATACCAAGACATCAGGGGTATTTAGCAGTTATTTCAGTGGGAAAGAATGTGCTTCCATTTTTGGTCTAATTAATGAAGCAAATGTTCCTTTTTGGTACTGAGGGGGAGGGGGAGGGAAATAAAAAAAAAATATCAGTAATAAACTAGTGTCTTTTTCAAACAGTAAGATATAGAAAATACAGAACTAACAGACTATGCTAATAGCGGGATGGTCATACACTAAGTTCTCACAAGATGTGTCACACCTATGAGTCAAACACTTTTCTTTGAGTGCAACAAAACCTAAAGATACTTATTTTAAAATTGGTAATATGAAAATTGCCACAGCACTAGTGTGTCTGAAGAGAACAAGACTAACTCTGGTACCTGCAATACACACATAGAGTATGCATTCAGACTCACAATTATGAAAGACCACAAAATCAAACAAAAAGTTACTCATTCAACTTTAGGGTGATACTTGCAAATTTGGAATCCCTTGATTTCTACTTACCAAGGCAGAAAATCTCAGTTTGTATACTGGACTCAGAGTTGCAGAGGCAACTTCAAAATAATAGATAACTGCAAGCCAATGAAGTTGCACTTGCAGGGCTGCAGGTATGGAGGCTGAAACAATCAGCTGAGGTATGAGCTGCCTTAGCCATCTCAGATATTAAAATTCACCATGTTCCAAAGCATCTTTCAAAGTCTGTACAACTGTCAAAACACAATTTACCTTTCTCTGACTTGCCAAAGTATGTAGGTTTCCCCTGCTAATTTATATAAAACAGTGAGCTGTCAATATGAAAGGCTGCAAAACACCACAGTTAAGATATGGAAACACCATCAAATATTTGGAAATTAAAGATGTATCTTACACTACATTGAAACTGGAGCGCCAACAGTTTGGCAAAAGAGAATAGCAAATCAAAAGCACATTTGGGGAGGGGGAATGAATATGTCATCTGTGAAGGCCTTTGTACCACAGGTCCAGCCTTCCACAGAAGTGAGAGTCCATATTATCTGTTGAACATCATTATTATTTTTCAAAAAAATATAGTTTTGCACTGATTGAATTTGCAAAGGTAGCAAAGGAACTTTAAAAGCAGAAATTATAATGGGAAATGGAATATGTAAGAATTCAAACTCATTAATATTGCTGATGTACCTGTTCCAGAAATCAAAAGCAAAGGTAGAAAACAAGCTGAATAAAACACAGCCAAGTCTCAAAGCAAAAACAAATGCCACCCATACAATTTCTGCTCACCAGGTAAAAAGTTCAGATCCAAATCTGTAGCAAGGGATACAAAACCTCTATGGGAACATAACGTGATTAGGCAGGCTCAGCTCTGCTTGTTCCTCAGCTCTAACCTTTGCATCTGCAGCAGAACCCTTTTAAAACACATTTAGTGTACATAAAAATCTATGATCCAAAATGATACAAGTCTTAATGAACTCATCTTCAGAGAAAAAGAGATGAAACAGAACTGAAGACTTAGCCCCCACTTACGACCTATATCACACAAAGCATACAAAGGTACAGGCCCATTCACGCCCTTCACATGAGACTGAACAGTTTCTTAGTTCAGAAACTTATCACCTTAAGTTCACACCATATCTTGCCTCCTCATTTCTCAAACATCCTCTCCTCCTCCCCCATTACCTTGACATTTTAGAGCATGGTCTCTAACAAACATGTAGGAGGTAAAAGGTGTTTTATGCCACGTGAAAATTTTGTTGTCATACTTCTAGAAGAAAAAGGTGAAGCTCTCATTTTTTAGCAACCATTCTACCAGCTTAGTCTTTCAAAAATGGGTCAAAAAACAAGCTGGGTAGCAGCAAGCAAAGTAATGGCATAATCAACCTAATCTTATTCTGTATGCTATTTGTTCTTCTCCATCTGCTACATCCATGACTTTATTTACCTACTAAGTCTGGTAATTCGTTTCAAGATGCAGTTGTATCACACGAAAAGAAATACATTCCCTACTTTTGTGAAGGAGAATTTTCACTTGAACAGTCATGGCTCAAAATATCTCCATTGTGTAGCTCCTCAGTCTGCAGGCCTTTCTCACCATGTAATTAGAATACGGGGCCTCTGGTGGTCTAGTGGTTAGGGTGCAGGACTCTCACCGCTGTGACCCGGGTTCAATTCCCGGCCCCCCGGGCAGATGGAGCTCGTTAGCCCTGTGAGGCAATCCATCTAAGAGAAGGTCACTCTAAACAAACCTACGTCCTGAGACCCTCACTGCCACTGTCCGAGTTTCACTCGGCCCCGGCAGATGAACCTCAGGATTAAAGGGTGGGCTCAGTTCAGCGCACGCTGTGTCTCACCTAAAAAATCCACTGCGCAGGCTCGAAGGGTCAATGACCTTTCCCAAATCTTCGCTCGGGAAGACTGGCCATTATTATAATTAGAATACACAATGGGTAATAAGTGCTCTAAAACACATACTAATTCTTGGGACAATACCGCTTACTTTGCCTTACAAAATCATGTTGAGTTGGAAGGGACCTATGAGAATCATCGAGTCCAACTTCTGGCCCTACCCTGGACACACCAAGTATCACACCATGTGCCTGAGAGTGTTGGCCAAATGCTTCTTGAACTCAGACAGAGTTGCTGTTGTAACCACTTCCCTAGGGAACCTGTTCCACTGCTCAACCACCCTCAGGTGAAAAACCTTTTCCTCATAACCAACCTAAACTCCCCCAACTCAGCTTCATACTATTTACTTGAGTTCTCTCACTGGTCAAGAGTAAAGAGATCAGTGTCTGCCTCTCCTCTTCCCCTCACAAGGAAGTTGTAACTGCAATGAGTTCTCCCTTCAGTCTTCTCCAGGCTGAACAGACCAAGTGACCTCAGCTGCTCCTCATATAGCTTCCCTCCAAGGCCCTTCACTACCCTCATGGCCCTTCTCTGGATGCTTTCTAAGAGCTTAATGTATTTTTTATATTGTGTTTATTATATAGGGCTCCATTTTTCCACCACCACCCCTTAAATCCTCTTACTATATTTTTAAAGATAAAAACACAAAACCATTGTTCCACAGAACACTATCCACTACCCTCTAACACTTTGAAGAGCACTGATGCTGGTGATCAACTGGAACTATTGTTGAGTTCCTGTAACACAGACTTCTCCCACCCCCTTTCAAGAAAATAGTTCACAAATCCCTCTGACGGGATATAGAATATAAATATTACCATCAGCAATAGAAATATGCTCTGATCATATTTTCAAATGGAAGTTGTATAACTGTATGTCATCCACTCAAATGACTAGGAGCAGAAGAGATACGTCTTCTAGATAGCAAACTAGTATTTTATCTCTGTTTCTAGCTTAAGACAGAAGTTTAAGTGTCGTAAACATCCAGCACACATGTGCCTCACAGAAGCAACTGTGTAAGACATAAAAACTGTGCTGCTATCACCTTGCAAACTTCTGCTAATTCTCCCTGAGCCTAAAACTTAGACACACTCCTCCTGAAACTGCAGAAAAAGAGAGCAGCACTGGAAACTCAATGGGTGACCACAAAACCCATGGCTTTCTAAGTCAGAGAAAGTGAATGGTTAAGAAATACCTTGTGCCATCCCATCCCAAGATGTGCTGCAGTTACAGCTGCCTTGGCAGTACAGACAGCCTGGGAACTGTGGCACTCTGCAACTTAGGAGGCAGCAAGGCTTTATGCTTCACTGCAGATTTTTGAGTGCACTGCTTCAAGACAAGCTGTTTTCTGGACTTTGTAACAAACAGAAAGATAAAGAAACAAACTAGGGGAAAAAAAAAAGAAAAAAACAAAAACTAAACACCACACCGCAAACAGCAGAAAGTTAAAAATAAGTGCTAATTTTGATTAGGTTTTTGCATTATTCATTGTGTACTGGTTGCTTGGGGGGGGTAACATACATCATTATGGTAACACTGTAACAGTACTATTGTACAGTAAGGAGCACAGAGCTGTTTCTGAGTGGAATAAGGTACTTGCAGAAAACTAGATTCTGTGGGAAGCCCCTCCCCAGAAACACAAAATAGTCCTTTCCTGGCAAGCTCCAAAGCAGTGACAAATGCAGCAACAATACTTACACAGTAAACTCTGTGGGGCAAGAGTTACCTTTAAGTTTGCAAAATTCTAGCAAAACTGTATCTCTGCCCGTAACAAAGACTCCCAATACATATAAACAACAACTCACAAGATCAAAAATAAGTTTGAGGTTACCAATTTAAAAAAATTAAGTTCAAAAACAGAGCATTTCTGTAGAAGCATTAGGTCTGTGAATCACTCTCTCAATTTTGTACCCTTTTGTTATTCATATTGTTGATGTTATTGTTCCTTTCTTATCTAATTGCTGTTTCCAGTAAATTGGTATTCTCTCAACCCATGATCTTTATCTTTTTGCCTCCAATTCTCCCCTCCAGCCAACTGCAGGGAAAGGGAGAAGGGGAAAGGGCAAGGAGCAAGAGGCTCATTGTTTTAGCGGGAACACTGATTTCAAAAATACCATACCTAAACCACAACAACAGATTATTGGTGTGAATTTTAGAACAGCTTTAGAGAAAACAAGTTCTTTTACACCCGTTAAGTGAACACTAATCAGTTATATTCACTAAGTTTAGAATGGTTTTTGGTGTTTCCTGGAGTTATTTTTCTATTTTTATGCTATGCTATGACAGTGCTGGTGACACTGAATCATTTCCGATTCATTTACAGCAAGAAATAAAATAATGATGTTCAAAATATTAAAAAAAAAAAAATCCTTGGAAAACAGAAAGGAAACTCCAGCTCAAATAGCAAAACATACATGCTATTAACTCCATCATCCAGTCCCTTTACTGACTGAAAAAAGGAAAAAGTTTTAGCTTTAGAAATGGAGAATAGTAGTATCACCTTACAGCATGGTTTGAAATCTCCTGGAATATACCAGCCTTTCAAAAATCACATTTTATAAACCAAACTTATTTATATTTTATCTCATAAAAAAAGAAATTAGACAAAACATTTAGAAGTCATAGAAAAGCAGAAATAAAGTGGGAACACGTTACAGATTTGAGGTAAATAAAGCTAAGTTTATGTATCTGAAAAAACAGAAGAATGTCAGAATTTCTAGAAATACACTACACTAAAATAATAGGATAGGAGTGACTGAAATAATGTGATATGAATTATCATAATCAACTGGAAGAAAAAACCCAAAAAGAATGAAACTACAAACTCATTCTTTAAAATCCTTGAAAATTATCAAAGAGATATAAAAAGATTACTGATCAGTCAGTCACAAGCAATTAACCCATGTTAGACTCAGTACCCTTTCAGGAAGCAGCACCATCAAGGAAATGCGTGATTACAATCCCTGCTCCTCTCCACCTGTGCAGGCACAAAACCGTTGTTATGGGCATTCTGTTTCAGAAGACTAACATGTAAATTAAAAATAAGTCTCTCCTAGAAATAACACACAGACAAGGCAAGTCTGAATCTCCAGGTACTGTCTCAAAACCATGAAATATTCTTGAAGTCTAGTGGCTTTTATATTGACTATTTGAAGGCATTTACTGATTAAAAGTTGCACCATTCCTTTTTAGACTGGCAAAGAGGTGAGAAGCTTACAAAGGCAAGACATTAAATAAATATACACCAACTCCTACAAACACTCAAACAACATTAAGGCTACTGAAGAGATGGAATAAATCACCAGAAAGGAAGCAAAAGGCAGAACTTTCTATTTTGGCCTATTCTATGGGGCAAGCTTGAGCCCCAAGTTGAATATTCATGGTGTGACACCTTCCCCACTACCTTCCAGGGGGCTGATGAATACACAGGGTAGACATTAGGAAACAAGACTGGGCATGTTTCTTTTGGCATAGACCTGCTCTTTCCCCTGTTATGGCCACACTACAGCCTGTGAGCACCCTTTAAAGGTAAGAAAAATACCTTTTTAGAAAACATACATAAATACCTTTCAGGCATAAAAAAAAGGCACCACTCCCAGGAAAGCACACTGGGAACATCTTGCCCACAGACATGCAGTCAAGCTCTGAAAGACAGGTCACTACCCTACGTCCTCCCCATTCTTTTATCACAATAATAAAAAGATAATCTCAGCCCTTTCTTCTTCAGCTCTGGCACATTCACCAGTGAAAACTTCCCTCTCCTCTGCAGATGCTCACAAGCTGTTCCCAGGCCCAGGGCAGAGGAACAGTGATGCAGGCAGAGCCCTCAACATCATCTGCTGCACTGCTGTTTACAATTCCACTGGGCATCACATTCATATGCACAGCCATACAAGCCCAGAGATGCTCTCACTTTTGTAGTGGCCAGTAGATAAACCAGCTAGTGGTATACAGAATCCATAGAACAATTTTTTGAATGAAAATCTTACAATTTATACTCTGTTTCTGAAACTGATGAATTGGATTGACATTCAGTATATATAAAAGTCAATATATGATATAGAAGGATATTTCAAATGCACTTCAGTGCCTTCAGAAGGAACAAAGTTAGTGTGATATGTGTTTCAGTGATCAGTAATTTCAGAAAAACTATCACAATCTTGCTGGACTTCTAGTCTGATGGTGAAGGGAAAAGAATTCATATAAAAAATTCATAAAAACATTTCAGTCACAGCTGAACTAATGAGTGAAAAATCATGTGACATCCTATTCAACACCTTACTAAACAAGAAAATCTTATTGCAACAAGAAAAACCCAGAAAGTTTTGTTTTGGAGGCAGCACAATGAAAAAAGACATGCCTGAGCAACATATTCTTATGTTTATATATTTTCTTAGTGCCTTATAGAGCTAAAATTCAATGCATTCTGCTATAATGGTAGAATTTGAACAGAAATGCCTGCATGAGGCAAGGAAATATCTTTAGTCAGTCACAGGCAGTCATTTTCAAGGCTTGGAGATAAGGCCCATGTGAAAGACTTTCATTTATCTTCCTTGTACAATATCACTTGTTCTTCCTGTTGTTAAACTCACAGGTGAGGGCCACCATCACAATCAGGACAAGAGTGGCATTTCTCAGCTAATAAGCAAAACGTGTTTGTGCAGGGGCGGGGGGAAAGTGTGCAGACCAAGATGAATACTGGCAGAGAAACAAAATGAGCTGCAATAAACACTTGGGGGGGAGGGGGAGTACTTGCCACAGCACCGCCGTCTTGCTTCTGCTGCAACAGCATCATCTAGCTGATCTCACTACTGAGCTGAATTGAATAAACTGAACAGGAAGTATAAAGGAAAAAAAGAGACAAGATATGATTTATTATGTACTATACAAGAACCACTAGTTTAACTGTCTGCATTTCGGTACATCCTGACAAAAAGGGGGGGGGAAATCAATATTTAGCATAGACCAACACTTCTTATAGGGAAAAAAAAACAAAAAAAAAAGAATTGAAAACCCATCTGCACTTGCTACTCAATTAAAAACCAAATGAAAGCACAGTTTGGGAGAAGTAATATTAAAGCACTGGTAGATCTTAGAAAGTTACAAGTTTGTTGCTAAAAGATTAAGGTAAAACAGACTATCTTTTAAATGCTATGAGAATAGCACGTGTCCCCCTCTAATGAGTGGTAAGACTCATAAATCATGAACAACGAAATCATGAGCTCCAAGGGGGGTCTACCTCTTCATCTGTGACAATTAATGTGTCACCCTCACAGCAACCCAGAGGCAAACTCCTTATGCTATTTTTTATGCATGTATTGTCTTAAAACATATCTCTTCCAAAATTACACTTGACATTTCTTTAATGGACTGACTTGCACTCCAGCCAACCAGCATCACAGATTTACAGACATCAGACACAATAAAGATCTTATAAAATTCATCTAATGTTCTATTCTCCCCCCCCAAAATATAGAGGGATAAAAGGCATTGAAGTACCTTTCTTCACCTATTACCAGTAACACTTACTACACACGGAGACAGTGTTCTCAAGGTTTGTCATAAATTTTTCATGATTAAAAGCAGTGTAAAATAGTCTGTGGTTGTGACCTATATTCATAAAACAAGGGAACAATAATGTAAATAAGAAATAACAAGGGAATGACAAAATGTAAATACCCCTTGCACAGTATGCACAGAAATCAAAAGGCTCACCTTAGGGTAAGCTTATATTATGCCTAATTTTTAGGTTAGTCCCTGATAAAGGCTGACAAATATCACAGCCTGCATCATCCACCTAGCACTTTAAAGTTGCTTCGATGCAATTTTCTTTAATACCTTTGCACACTGCTTGTGTGTAAATAGACTCATGCCATTTCCCCGGGTTTTTTTCCTCTCTTACTTTCATCATATATTTTGTGCCATCTGCAGACAAGCAGCACTACTCACATAAGTTGTCTTACTAAAAAATCAGTTGGATCAGTCAGCAGACGAAGCCTGAAAGCTTGTCTCTCCCTATAAACAAGGGGAAAGGAAGAGGTTTATAGCAGTAAATGAGGGCTTTGACAAGGAAGCTGCAGCAGTTTTCTGCCAGGGGGTAGGACACCGTCCTCTCCCATCCCATTCCTGCCCAAGGACTGCCATCTGTGTAGCTGAGACAGCAGAACAGAAAGCATGTCCTTGCCACCCTCACCATGGTTCACTCTCAACATATTCACTTAAACCTTAACACTAAGTGCTAGGATAGAAAATAGTTGCCTGGATTTTATATTGATTCACTTTACCAGAAATGATGACTATTAACAGCATTTTTAAAGTAACAGAAGATAAATTTCACTTTTTGTACCTCACTTTAAAAACTGGCAATCTACGTTTTTTTGCTCTACAATCTACACTCATAAATGAGCACATGCCAGTAGGCATGCTACCAAAAAACAGACTTCCTTCTGCAGCTAGTACTATCCAAAGTGGGAGGTGAAAAGAAGTCAAGAATTCTTCAGCGCCTAGGTTTTGATACGTTAGTATCTCTATCATCATACACCCAAGCCAGGAGATGCACAAAGGGGGAGCAGGTCAGCGTCTTACAAGGAAGCATTGAATGGGTCTTGGTCCTGCGATCTCTAGGAGCCAGCATGCCCCTCCTCCTCCTTGCTACTAGAGGTCAGGAATGAAGATTAAACAAGGAATTCACAACTTACTCTGGTGTCTTACCCAAAGGCTTCAAACTCCAGCTCTTTTACAACAGAAGTAATTTTGCTACCTCAGTGACAGCAATCTCAACAGGCACTGAGCACAGAAGGTAAAAAAAAAAATAATCTGTGATAAATGGCTATAAGATCTTCAGTTATCACACAAATTATTTAGGAGTTTAAATCAATATTTGAGATAGACATCCTGGAATTCTGAATCAAAAGGGAAACAAAAAAAAGGAAAAAACCCAACTTTTAAAGATGGGGAAAGCTGGAAAAGTGTCTCTGGCTATGTTTCAAAACCTCACTACTATCTGTAATAGTTAGAAAATTCACAAGCTCATCTCTTCTGGCATCAGCTCTGTGGCTGTTTCTTTCATTACAGTGACTCTAGAAGTACTAACACCATAAGCATGTGAATGCCACACTACAGCACAACCAGTGCCTACATGCTGGGACCTGAAAGACTTTGGCACCAATCAGAAAATGAGATGGCGAGAATTGTATTTGCATGTCAGAGGCTGCTATCAAGTCTTTGGGGGATGGTCACACACTTTTCTAAATCCCTCTGACTACTGGGAACTTACTGCTGGCTACTCCTTCAAAACATGGAAATCTGGCACTCACTGGAGAGGAGACAGCTGCCCTGCAGAGACTGCAAGCCCAGGAGGGTAGATACTTGTCATTGAAAGCAAGGTCTTATTTTTCACATCCCCTGCTACTCCAGCAGCAGGCCACCTGGCACCAGCTGGCCAGGCACTCTTGAGCAGTACAGAAGGAATATAATTTCACCAAGTTATCTGCTGCCTCCAGTCCCCTGACTGACACACAGGTCCTTGTTGCATAGTACAGTGACATTTATATGGTTCCTAAAGGCTTCCTATTACAGCCTAAAAGAAAAAAAAAAAAAAGGCAACAAGAAGCCTTGTTGAGGATCCTGTGTAGCAGATGCAAGCTGAGAGAACAGAAGAGATCATTATGAGTTTTATTTCTTCATACTTACACTAGAGAACTCTACTGGGCTACACAAAATTAATGAGGACCTGTATTAAACATGTAGCCACTCCCTCTACATAATGAATACGTAGGCATTAAAAACCCTTGCTGCTCTACTCAAAGCAGATGGGGTAGTGCTCAGCAGCCCTGGTTTTGAATGCATCTGGTAGCCAACTGTCATCTTTCACAAAGCTCCTTCTCAGTCTCTAGACAGGGGCTGCTGGTATAGCTCCTCCAGCTACAACCGACACAACGCAAGCCCCCACGTAGCCATCACAGAGTGAAACGCACTTCAAACCTTAGCAACTCGTACTACCTTGCAATAAGAAAACTAGATACCTTGGACTCGGTTTGAAAAATCGCTGAACAACCCTGCTCAAAGAAATTAGGTGATGTGAGCCATGTATCTGCAAATACACCAGAGATCAGCACAACAAAGAGGACTCATGACTGGAAAAGTCTGGCTTTCACTGAAATGCTTGCTCTGTCACTGGTGAAAAAATAATCCCTGCCACACCACCAGAGGACAGTTTTAAGTACACTTAACTTTGCAACGACTATTTTGCATGATTCTGTCCACTATGACTTACAGTTTTTCTGTATGTTAACTAGTTATTAAATAAATTATTGTTCTTATAATAAATTAAATTTATTATTAAATAAATAGCTGCTTAATAATAACTACTGTTAAACAGCTTTTTAAATTATTTCTTTGTATATCATTTATACCACAGGAATAGCCGTGGCTAAGTACTCTGCACCAAAAATGTTTACGAAGCCAGGCACATTAATGAATACCCAGGGACTCTTCATTACGTGAATCCGGGACAATGGAGTAACGGTTGGAGCAAATGCAGATGTACGGCTCCATTCATATGCATATGGCCGGGCTGGCAGCGGGCGCTGGGTCCAGGCGATCCCAGGCTGGCTGGGGAGGATCCTTTGTCCACCCACCCCCCTTCGGGAAGCAAAGGGCTGTAGCAATGCAGCCCAGTGACTCCTTTGGAGGTGCAATCAATTGTGTTAAAAACACAGCCACAGGGCTCGGGCCAGACGCCTGTACAAGACCCCAGATACTCTGGGTACGTGTACAAAGGTAAGAGAGGTTTCCTAAAGCAGTGAGCAGGGTCAGCAGATGCACACGGACTGGGCATTTGCAGCACTCCAAGACCTTTATCAACTGAAAGTGTGTTTGTACGTGCATGTGACACCGCATAGGGATGGAAATGCGGCCACTGTGAGCTGAGAAGCACTAACATTTCAAAATGGCAGTCTCATCCCCCGTACGGCTTGGCACAGAAGGCGAGTTTGCACTTGAAATTAAACGCATTCAAAACCAGAAGCATTTGTCACCAGGCTCCCACCCCTGTGAAATGGCCTCTCGACAAAAAACAAAGCAAGTGACCCCTGCGAGAACATAGCAGAACCCGACATTCGAGAAAGGTTACCAAAAGTGCCTGTTCACATAGCAAAAGATTTAGAGTAAAGCATTTTATTCCTCATCTTTCTTTGAGAGACAACCTCCTCTCACTTGTAGTTCAGTGTTAAAATGGTTTTTAACATTTAAACAGACACAAAATTGTAATTTTAACTTGATTACATTCCTTTAAAACACCAATTTCAGAACACTGCTCTGTAACAAATTTGTTCACACTAGGATACAAATCCATACCACAAATGCTTTCTATGATCAAAATAGTGTTTATCAAATATGTACAAATCCTTAAAAGAAAAAGTAATGGCTTTAATGGACAAATGCAACTAAAAAACCGTGGCTTTTTACGAATGTGTTGCCCTTAATTTGCATTTTCATAACATTCCTGACTCCAAAATCTCCAAAA
Source organism: Lepidothrix coronata (assembly GCF_001604755.1). Classification (NCBI taxonomy): domain Eukaryota; kingdom Metazoa; phylum Chordata; class Aves; order Passeriformes; family Pipridae; genus Lepidothrix; species Lepidothrix coronata. The sequence continues at coordinate 6,529,558 of NW_016690203.1, read as the reverse complement.
CATAATACAACCCATCATTTGCCTAGTCATTATCAATCCACCACATGTAATATGTGCTTTAATTTCATGCCACCTTGCATTGACCAAAAAAAAAATCTCTGATATACTAAATAATTAAAATATGTGACTCGCCACTGAGGTCCAAATAAGATACTTGTATCAAATCCTATAAGTTTATTGCTTACCAGCTGCTTATGAACGGGGATAAAGCTTTCAAAAAGGTTCTTTAAAGGCTTATATTATTCAGCAGTTTTCTGAAACTATTAAGTTACATTCACGTTTTCCCACCCCCCTCGCAAATTGTAGGTCTTTGTTAAACATTCTTTTAGCTTTTACCATGGCAAAGAAAAAAGCAAGGAATTGTGGGATGCCTCTTACTCCGGGGGAGAGGTTTTGAATAGAACAGCTGTCCAGAGGCCAGGCAAGAACGCATACCCCTCTGACAATAAGGGGCTTTTTGTGGGGAAGGAATAGTAATTCAGAAAAAGAATTTATGGAATTGGGTAGATACAATAAGAAGTTAAAGAGAGAACTTCAGTCAAGAGGAAAGAGGGAAAAAACGGTACTGCAAAAGAGAAGGGAGACACCACCAGCCACAGCATCAAGGAGCAAAATGCTGAAACAGTTTGTCTATCAAAAAAAAAAAAAATATATATATATAAAGGGTTGCTGGACTCTAAGGAGAGGAAGAATTGACAATAGTTGGCCCTCCGAGCGCAGGCCTGTGCCATGGCAGGGGCTTCCTTTTGGCCGACACCACCTCAGCAAAATGACACTCTTACAAAAACAGACCATCTGAGTAGGTGGGTAAGGCACCCTTCGGGAAGGTGGGAAATGGGGGCTTGACTGTTTCTGTAGTGAAAGAGCAGTGCACCCAGCATGTGCTTCGAAAGGACCTATTTCAGAGGAAAACTGAGGCCACAGCTCAGACTATGTCGTTCAGAATTGCTGATGTCTTCTGGGCACAACTCTGGGTCCTATTGACTGCCTGACATTAAAACAAAGCTTTTCTCAACACATATCACACTAACCTTTTTCATGTGTCTTTCTTGCCTCAAAAATAGCGGGGAAAAAAGGGTAGTTCTGAGACAGAGAATACCTGCATTTCCAAGCTATACAACATGCAGGTCTCACACTTGCAAAAGGTGTTATTAACAAACACCACCAAAAAATCCTGTGTCTTAATGCTTTTCAGAAGGTATCCTTGTTTAAGGGTTATTTAATGGTTATCAACATGAGACACAGGACAGTGCTGAGGTGGAAGTTATTTCGCTTATTAACCCATTTCATTGCCCAGGAGCCCACCAGCTGCTTACACGATGTGGAAGAAGTGCAGCATCCTGCTCAGAAGGCTTGCATGCCCCTACAGCTACATGGCAGCTACCATAAAAAAAAAAAAAAACAAACAAAAAAAACCCAAACAAAACAAAAAAAACCCAACCGAACAAACAAACAAACAAAAAAAACCCAAAACAAAACAAAAAAAAACAGTCTTCAGAAATTTACCTAACTGTGGTGTACCCCATCAAATACTTATACAAATATTTTATTCTATATGTTGTAATAGAAATTACAAAATGTTAATGCAGTTGCCTTACAAGTACAAGCCTGCACCCCTGCATAACTTTAAAATGTGATTAAAAACACAGTTTTCAGTTAGACTTCTTCATATTTCTCAGTCAAAACAGAAATGGAAGGAAGTAACAGGTATTGGAGCTCATGAACTCCCTTAAATCTGAGCTGTGTAGTTGGTTAAGTACACAGTGCTGAAATGCCTGAATCTGGGGTTTTTTTGTGATAGTTAAAGGGTACCCAGCACTCATTGCTTCAGAGCCTTTTTCCCCACACTGCATGAATAGTAGGACTAAGAATGCAGCAGCCCAGATAGAAAGTGGATGCTATCCTACAAGACCAAAAAAAACCTCAAAAACAACCAACAAACCAACCAACAAAAAACCTACACACAACCCAAGGTCCTGACACATTGAAGCACTTTTACGTCACTGAAATCTGATGTTATTTAAGCACATGTATTTCATAACTCCCTGAGACAAGGCTGGTACACAGTCCATCCAAAATGCTGAGCAGCAGAAATGAAGCTCGTTAGCCCATGCATAACTGGTACTCAGAGACTTGACCCATTAGGAGTGCTGTTCCTGATGACCTAGCTGTTCCTAGCTGTTCCTGATGACCACCCCAGTGCTGGTGGCACCTGCAACGATGCTCTCCAATCTACCGAAGCAGGCATTGGCCTGCAAGACAGAAAATTATTTTCACTGCACCTGCAGTGCACAGACAGTAGATAATTTACAATAATTTGTCAGGATTAACCTTTTGATAAGGCATAAATTTTTTCTAGGTTTAAAGCACTTTATAAGAGTGCAAAGGTTCATTTATATTAAGCAAATGCTGCATCAGCAGTTTGACAGTAGCAAAAACTGTGATGCTGAGACTAGTTACGACTCTGTTGGCCTTAATCTCTATCACAATAAAATGAAGCTTGGCATTTCAGCATGGCAAGATATGATTCATAACTAACCATCATTCTTCTTCAGCTTTGGAAACGTCAAACAGGATAATTAACAGGAGATACTCATAGGTTCACACGCTCCAGATGTAGAGATTTATGTGGACTCTGCATCACCAAACACTGACAAGCTACTTGTAGCCACGTGTTTTAAAACTGCCTTTGTAGGTTTACTCATATTCAGCACAGCCAGACAGAATGAGTCAGATCTGAACAGTGTAGGTCATGCTCCTGACCTTATCCAATACAACAAATAAAACACAGTGTTGGTTCATTATCTTTTTACATTCCAAATCCAGCTATTTATAAACATAAAAATAAAAAATAAATCCTATGGCCTGCCGTTCACATGTGAGTTTTATTCTTTCTCATAAAACTATAAGCCTACAGCAAACGTTACCCAGCTCTCAGCCATTCACACCACCTACGTTTATATTTACAGTGCCTTTCTTCACTTTACTGAAGTAGGCAGGTATTTTTAGCCATGCCATGATGCATGTTTAAAACCTGATTAAAATAAATACTCCTACAGTACTTCCATTTGAAGACTACACATCCCACACACTCTTCTGCTGGACCAAACCACACATAATAATGTGCCAAAATATTTTCTTGCAAAAGAGACACTTCCAAACATTACCCAAGCAGAAGCTACCCTGATACTTTGCCAAGAGCCCAAAGCAACAACTAGTAACTATGAAATATAGTCATTTTCCTTGCTAATACAGAAGGGGAAACTTCCCACACAGAAAGCATGGGCTCTGGGTACAACTCCGCACTGCACTTTGAGTCCATATTGGGCACAGGCCACACCCATATAACAGAGATGCAAGAAGCAGGATTGCCTACTAGATTATCATGTGCTTCATTAAACCTGATCTGGTTCTTATTTTTTGTTTGTGACAAAGAAAAAAAATCTAGTGAGAAAAAATTTGACACTTAAGCAGCATTTTGATGTTTTTGTTTAACTTGCCATCAACAAATATTTTTATCATTTCATCACTGAAACATTTTAACAGTATCTAGACTCGCACATAAGAATATGCCTAGTTATTAACAAAGTTAGGTTTATCAGCCTTCAAACTTAATGCTATCTCTATTCAAAACATTATTTTCAGTACTTTTTCTTTGAATTTCTACCATTTCCTTCTTTGGGGTCTGCAAAATACCTAAATATACACCAAGCTGTTAAAATCACATTTGCAATCGGCAGAGTATCAGAAATGCAATCTCTGGACAGAGTACACATTCATCTACCAGCCATGACTAATGCCAGACACTTTGCATTCCATACTCCAACTCAGGAAAGTGCTTTCTATTCAGAACAAAATCTAAACCTCAGTATCGGCCTTAGTAGAAATAAATGTAACTACACATTTAAATACTTTGTTAAAATTAGGGTCTTGATATTTATCTCCACTTCATGTACAGCTCTACCAGTAGGAAGCAAGGCGACAGATTCAGAAATAAAGATGTAGGTTTTTTCTTCTCATTTAGAATCAGGGAAGGGGGCTATGTGTGCGTGATTTTGTTTGACCTTTTGTGTTGTGAGGGAAAGAAAGAGAGCAAAGCAGAGGATGGGGAAAAAAAAATACTATCTAGTGGTTTTGCTGGGAGAAACCAGTTTTTAAATCCTCTGTTTCTGTTCTTGAACTATGGAAAATTAAAGAGTCATTCAGAAGAAAACACATCGTTACTTGAAAATCATAGATAAAATGCTGCTAAACAAAAAGAAAGCTCTTGATTGACAAAGTGGAAATGAAGGAAAAACACACCCACACAAAGCATTGATTTCACAGATGAAAATTTGGATGCCAGATTGATCACTATGTTACCCAACAGAAAAATTTCTTTCTAAGGAAAGAGAAAAAAATTATGTTTATATCCTTCAAATATTTGTACAGATCCTTTATTCCTACCCTATTACTAATGTCACTAAGTTCACAAGCTTCCACAAGAAATTACAAAATACAGATACACACTTTGTTCATCTCTGGACCCACTGAAACAGATTTCTAACTTCAAGGGGGAGGTGATAAAATGCAGCTAAAGATAATGAGAGAAATAATGCTTATCTCTGGCCTTATGTAATTTTTTTTCCAATACTAATAAAAATAAGTAAAAAGGGAATACCCTTCAAAGACTCCTACTTTCATCACATTAAGATTATTTTAATGAAGGGACTTAAAAACAACAGTTTTAATCACCATTTGCATCAAAGTAAAAAAAAAAAAATTCAAGCTGGCTTTGCATTTATGCTTATTTTTTCTAAAGAAAAAAATCTATACTAGTGATCTTCAAGACCTTTTCGTTTGAAATTAACTATTATCCTTACAATAGCTCCCGCACTTTGCCATAAATTCTGTTGTTGTTTAGGGAATATGATTGACTCTGTTGGTGACCACACACTGCAGTGTTTAGAAGTAGTACGTCCTCACCTACTACACCCACTGCTGTCTTATGCCAGAAGATGGAAAATAAGCTCTCCTGTCTTCTCTCCCAATCTGGTCTTAATTTTGAATGGAATAGCTACTATAGTGAACTGAATGGAAAGAAAATATTTCCTCTGTATGAGCAGGCTGGCTTTGTCAAATGTTCACACCTCAGGCACAAATCCAGCAGCCTCCCACCACTCAGTGAAATAATTTTTCTCTCCAAGTTCAACAGAAAATTTGCATTTATTTTTTTAACTTACTGTAATTTCCTCAACCCTAAATAGTCCCATGCCTCACTCACCAGTCAGTTTTAAACTCAATGTTATTTCAAGAAAATATTGAACTATTACGTGCTTTTTCAAAATAAAAATATTTTCATCAACTCAAATCTTTCAGAGTGGCCTTTGTAAATAATAAATTTTGCTTTTATTTCTAAATAAAAGTGTAAGTATTGATTTTACTGCCCTGTTCATAGAATCAACTGTTGTGATTTTATTAGTGCATTTGTATATTTAAAAGAAATAGGAAGAAGTGAAGACTACCCAACTATTTTGTACAAAAATCACCCAAACCTCAGAACCAACAATTCCTCATCCTGTTTCTCTATTTAACAATTATTCCTACTCTTACACCAGTTTAGCCTTTTGGGTTTTTTTTAAATGCAGAAATATTTTCCTAAAGTGGCAGCAATTGAAACAATACTGTCATTTCTCTAGTTTTGTACTGACAAAAAAAACCTAGCCAAACGCAAACCTAATGTAAGTAACAAAAACACAGAGTAGGTGTATTTACATAGCACACAAGGTGAACCCAGAATAGATAATGCCACCCCACCCGTATCTCCATGACAGCACTTAATGTCTTGACTTCACTCATAGCACTGCAATCCTCCACTGGGACCATTTGCACTACAGACATTATATATGGTGTAAGTATTCTTATTTGTCTGTAGACATGATAAAACCAGGCTTTGAGTTACCCCATAACAAAACAAACTCCAAAAGCCTGTGGACGATGGCCTGAAAGGGAAAAAGGAAAGGCTTCATATGCTCTCTGCATGATTTTTATTTCAAGGTCTGCACAAATAAAAATTGCCAGATCAACAGAATGAGAAGTACATTTGTTTTCTAGGTCCTACAGCTCATGTTTCAACAAGGAAACAGATGATGTGGAACTGGGATCTGTTCTCCAGTCAGGGCAGGCACAGGCAGTAGCCCATTTTTAATCTCCCTTAGCCGAGCCTCTTGCTGAGGTTGTAACGTGCCCTCAGCAGAGAACAGCAGAGCAATGGGACACAGGACATCTGTCAAGGACAGCTTAGGCAGCATACAAAATGCTGACAACTCATGCTAGCCCCATTCCCACCACAGAGCAGAATAGAGCCTGGAATGGGCCAACCTGGAGGGCAGCAGCAGCTTTAAGGACTCCCGTGCTCCTCAGGAGGACAGACCTCAAGCACACCACACAGCCTGCTGCAGCCTGGCACCCCCTCTCCTCTCCTTCACTAGCCCAGCCACCAGTGCCAATCTAAACACCTAACCTGGTTAAAAAGCAGTTAGGAGATTCTCCAGTTGTACCAACAATGAAATCATCATACCATGCTTTTAAAAATGAACAAAGCCTCCTCTTTTAGTAGTAGAGCAAGAGGTGACAGCAAGATTACTGTGGCATGTGAAAAACACTTGAAAGGACAGATGTTTTTAAGAAAATAATTAATTCCTCCTTCAAATGTTGATCTAAAACATTTTTTCACCTTCTAGTGAGGAATTTTTCCCAAGGTGCAAGAACACACAATAAATTAAGACCGTTAGATTTAGAAGAAGTTTCTTGGTTTGAGCTAGGTAAATTGATTAGAGAACACCTGGAATCAGAAGTCTGACTCATCTTCTGAACAGCTTTAATGACCCCTCTTTAAAGTTACGTTATTTTTATCTCATGTAAATTAATACATTTCTAAATTCTCTGGAAATACATTTTTTCCCCAAGAGGATTTATTTTATTCTTCATACATAGCAAAGAAGAAAGATCTCTGTTTTAAGTGCCAGATCCAGCTGTAGAGATGTAAACTTAATTGCACCATATCACAATTTCTAATCTCAGACACGTGTCAATATGTAAAGGTTTCATTTAGATACAGACTAATGCTGGAAACAGAGGACAGACTTCATTTCAATTTAAACGGGTTTGCTTGCAAGGTATATTGTTCTTAGACAAGGGAAAGGAACGACAAGTAGAAATACCCTACTAGATTATTTAAGCATTTAACTGCAAAGTTGAGAAATAAAGCAATGTGTGAATACAAAAAGACAGAGTTAGTGATGAAAGTATGATCACTTACTGGGATAGTACACTGATGCATGTGTTAAAGCACCAGAACACACCTGTCACCCAGTGTGTCATGACTACCAAAAAATAAACTTCTGATTTGGACACACTTAAAAGTACAAAATTTTAATTTTTTTTAAGTGCCTACATAGATCTTCACTAGGTCCTTTTAACTGGATGGAGAAATAAAGTATGACTCTCTCAATTAATATTTTTTTTAAAATGCTCAATTAATACCACTGCATTTCTTCACTGAAGAGAAATTAGAGAAAAATATTCTCTCAACTGATCTGCCTCTTTGGAAGCACCACCTTTCAAAATGCAGTCCTGATATCTTTGGATTCAAAAAGACTGCTATCAACAAATTATCCTTTATTCAACACAAGAGGTATCATTCTTTAATATTTACTGAACAAGAAAAGAACTCTTAATAAATCTGAGAGTTATGCAATATTCAACTCCCATCTGATACCATGGAAAAGACATGATTCATCAGACATGTTTGGCTCTACCTGCACTTCAGCACATTTAGCAGATACTGTTTGAACAGGCAGATCTCTAGATGATTCCCATTTTCTTCTTTCAGCATTGCTCCAGTGATGCAGCACACTGCTATCAAGTGCTGACAACTTCTCAGAAGCCATGTCCTTCCCAGGCTCACCCTGAAGGGGAAAGGGCAGTTTGGAACAAAGCCATCCATCACTTTCCCTAATAAGAATTTTGAAAGCAGCAACTTGACTCAGACAAACCCCCCAACACAGCCTGGAGTATGACATTTACTCTCAAAGCCAAGCGCTATGGCACTTGCTTGTGATTTGCTCTTCAATTTTGGCATCAAGCGGGGGGGGGGGAGCAGAAGAAAAAAAAATAGCACGATAAGCATAGGCAAGCTATTCTTCCAAAATCCATTAACTCAAATGAGATGCATTTTTCTAGCTACCAAACCCCAGCCTAACACAACCGAGAAAGACTTTGCTGCCCTTGCCCAGTTCCACTCGCCTTTACCTGAGCCTACTGACTACAGAACAGTGAATAGAAAACTTAGAAACTAAATCCCTGTGCAAATGATTCCTGGGACTCAACACATTTATTTACAAATGAGCACAGTTTTGCAGCTCACTCCAAGTAAACTGTGCACATGGAATTTGCAAAGCAGGTGCCAGGGGTTGATGCCTGTGAGGCAAACTCGCTCACCCAAACTAAAGGGTGTGCTACAGAGCACAAAGGGCTTGCCATTCAAAAACCTGCTTGAGAGAAAAAAAATATCAAGCATGCTAATCTTAACACTGAAAAACATAACTAATTCTGAGAAGTTTGTGCCAAAGATCAGTACAGTTCCCTGCATCAGTCTTCTTAAGACAAACACAAATACTCAACCATAATCGCTGACAGACAACCTCCAGCACTTATAGCCAGGTAACCAATGTCTGGGTTTGAAGTGCAATGTGCAATGAACAGATCCCCGCCTCTCCTACGGGAGATCAGCATCACTGGTACTGCACAACAGAAGTCCACTAGGTCTCTCTTTTACTTTTCTAATTTTTTACAGTTATTCCCCAAGGTCTTCTTGAGCAAAATATCTGATTCAAATGAGTGCTCTTTCTCACCTGCTGTTGAGGATTTGGAGAGATGATGCCTAGTTTCCTAAATTGATACAAGAGAGTCTTAAAAGACCTACCATATACTGCATCTTGGAAATCACAGTTTCCATTTATAGCCAGGTAAAGCATAATTTTCATCATGCAGTGGAAACACTCAAGAGCAGGATTTCAGTTTTGCCTTATTTTTCTCTTTACACATCCACAAAGCCCTGGTGACTGACATCAGTTTCTAACAGTGCAGACAGAATTCCTTCTGCCATTTCTTCAAGAGAGTGTCAGCAGGTGATGAGTCATGCCCTTTTGATGCTGTTCAATAATTTAACATGGCTAGTATGGATCAATCTGATTCCCCATCCTTTTTAAAAGGTACTTCCTAATTTTACATAGATGCACCAGCCTGTTAGACATGGATACTGAAATCTAGTCATTACATATTTAAATCCACAGTGCCTGAAACTCAAGTTCACTGAACATACAAGACAATTTGCACACATTATAATCAGCTATGCCATCTCTACAGGGGAAAAACACTTTTAGCAACAGCAATTTCACTAATTCCTGCTACTTTGCTCAAAGGGCTCAGCTTTTCCCTATACAATCAAGATGAGTTCTTTTAGTTCAGGGATATGCAAGAAGAATTAATACTTTCTTCAGCCACAGCATTCCTCTGGAACTAGTTCAGAAGAGCTCTGATTTTCTTCTTATGTTTTTGATCCTAAGTGACTGTCATACCCCTTCTTCAAAAAGTTTAACCTCTTAAGAATCACAATTCAAATGTTTTTAACCAGAATCCTGCCCAGAATGGAGATAGTTAAATTGGTAATACAGGACAGGAATACAATGTCTGGCTGTCCCCTCTGTACACCTCTCTAAAGCAGATCTAGTGGTTGAAGCCCACATTTAACCAAACCAGAGGTGCAATTTTTAGTTTTTCTTTTAAGCAGAGTAGAACACACAATCTGACTGACTTTTACTTTTTTTTCAGGAATCATAGAAAACATGTCTGCAACTACCTGGGTCCGTATGCAATTTGCAAACCATATACTGAAAGCTAACAAAAAAAAATACTTCCAATATCCATAATACACACGGGAACACTCCCTGTTCCTAATGCCTCTCCTCTCAGTTGCTACATCATAGTTTCCACTAATCCCTGAACCCTTCCATTTCTATTGAGTCTGTATCCAGGCATAATGACAGCAGCCTCCATCTTAGTGTGCTGTACCTATATATCTTGCTCAGCTAACAGAGAAAAAAGAAGATATATTCACTGACTTTGGCATAGTTTCAGGACAGTACCACTAGCCCTTTCCAAATACACTTGAAGCATCTAGTTGTTCTTTCTTCTCTGTCCTCAGGATGTATTATCTATATGAAAAATGTAGGTTGATTTTATCATGAGAATTATTTTACATTTTTTCTGTGAAACTATCAGGAGCCAAAAATAAATTTATGGCTTTCAGAGAAATAACTTTTTTTAAAAATAAAAATATAGCAGAAAACATGCAAAAAGCCACACTGATTTTCTGCTACAAATACCTCTCAAAATATTAATGGCTTAGCAATTGGACGATTTGTTTAAAATCCTCTGTTGCACTGATGTCTCTTAGTAAATAGTAAACAATATTCCTTTTTATTTAGTTACACTAGATAACAAAAAAAAAAAAAAACCAAAACACAGTTCCTGTATTTTTAGCCAGCAATGAAGACAGACTACCCCTTCTCTGAGGATTCTTGTACTTGCTATCTGCCTCTCTGAGGAATGAGCCCTTCCAGCTCTACTTTGGTCTGCACTGTCAGCTGGGACAGCTATGGCCATGGCTTTTCAGCTTTATTCTGATCAGTGTTTCTTTAATCTCTAGAAAATGTTATTAGCATCTTCAGTGACTACAGCATTTAAGTTATAGGTGAAACTGAATTAAAAAAAAACAACAAAACACAAACAGGGAGTGATAGGATGACATGGAACACCTAGTATTCTCTTTACATAGACAGTTATAAGTCTTACTAGTAAGGAACAAAGTTTTGTGGCAACAATAGATTATTTTAACAGATAGTTCAATTCTTCATAGCAGACCAAAAAGAAAATCAAACAGAACGTTATTAATTATCATTATTATGTAATGTGCATAGAATACTACCAAAAAAAGAAAAAAGCTATATCAGTACATAAACCTCATTGCTTCTTCTGCAAGTTCCTTGCTGGCAGGGTAAGGCAAGCAGGAAATAATTACCTTGAGTATTACAACAGCAGAAGTGCATTGGAAGAAATAGCTCATAGCAGGTTCAAATCAAACAAATTAGATTTCTTCACATGAAGTCCGCTGTGGGATTCAGTGCCACTAGGCGCAGTGAATACTACCAGTCCTGATTGGTTCAAAAAGTGATGGGAATAAAAATCCTCAGATGATTATTAACTACAAAGACACTTTCACTTAGACAAGTCTAAGACTCAAAAGCCATAAATCACTGGGAACTTTGAAAGCACAAATACAAACTCTTCCTGTTCCCACACTCTTCCTCCTTAGCAATACTGTAAAATATTTCCTTCTATATGTAGGCAAAATATCATTTTCATGTTCACACCTTCAGAGTAGTTGTAGATACAAATAACCAGGCAAAAATTATAGAAGTAGACAATGTGATCCCAAGACAATGCAGACGTTCGCTGAAACCTCCCCACCCAAAGGACAGGGAAAGTTAGGGAGAAATGATACCTCACTTCTCCCAGGTACTGACTTTGCGGATTTTCTTCACAGCAAACCAGAGACCTTCAAGGATTCCAGTTCCAACAATGGTATTACAGAAGGAAACAGCGAGGAAGGGGACAAAACCAACAACAACAACAACAGCAACAAACAAATCCACCACACACCTACTAAACGACAAAACCCAAAACAACACACCACACACAACATTGAGAAATCCTGACCATAGAGCACACAAATTGAAACACAGAACCTGCCAAAGTACCCAACCTGACACTAAAAATCCTGGTATAATGATTAAACAGCTCCCACACAAAAACGATACTCAAGACAGGACTGTCTATTACCTCTTACAGTAAAATTATCAGAATTGATAGAAAAAAATCAAATTCCCACCACATAGGCAAAAAATCAAAAACCTGAAAGAGAGATGTAAAACTCATTGCTCACATACTCTACAGAGGCATATCCCCAAATGATATTCCCATTCCAATTGACAGAACTGATGCAGAGGGAAGGAGGATCCTTCTCGGGATTTAAGTGCCTTGCATTTCAGAAGCATCATTCGGTCCAGAGGAAAAAAGATCCAAACACAGAAGCAATACAGGAAAGCCTAGGCAATGCTGAAAGCAAAGCAAATGTTCTTACCACTCCCACAATGCACCCCGGGAAAGGATGCCTATTTCTTACAGTCATGAAAAAACAGCTATCTCTGCCCTCTAGAAATTAGCCAGGAATAGGTGCCATCAATTCAGCATGTTTTAAATAAATCACAACTTTATCACAAGGATCACAGTCCCATGAACTGGTATGTTCACTTTAACTATTTCCTAACATGTCCTTCCTCTGCTGTGATAATACTTCACTCCTTCAGTGTGCAGTCAAATCCCCACCAAAGAAAGACTCCAAGAAAAAGCTTCTTCCACCACCGCCCACTTTTTAAGTTGAATAAGTTTGTACTCAAAATTATTAAAATACATTGGGTTAGATTTATTGCACCCAGACCTGGACCAGACAACCTCAAGCAACTAATCAAGCAACCTGCAGTATCACAGCACTCGTCAGTGGTATCGCCAGATGCTGAGAAGAGCTTATGATGGAGTTACCTGGGATTATCCCATCAGAGTTCTTAGGAGAACGAGATACACTGACCAACTCCCAGCTGGATTAAACTTCTGTGGAGAGGTCTGTTTTTCAACCTGTATTCTAAAATAAAAATAACCCCCCCCAAAAACCCCCATACTTCTCAAAACCAAAAAAAAAGCAAGAACATCTGCTCCCCTTGCCCCTCTTCAACATAATCAGAGCCATGGTCTGAAAAATATTAATACTAAAATAGGTCCCACAAAAGAGCTATGTTTTATGTGGATGATACCCTGATTCAAGTCTCCAACCCTCAAAGGTCAATATGCAAATTATAAGAATTCATTGAAAACCTTGGGCACTCACTCAGATGTGTGAATTTACTGGAACAAATCCCAGGCATTAGGATTAATTAAATGCACATAAATCAGGGCCTGCTTACTCACTGCAGCTTCTAGCTACAGTTACAGGTATTAAAACATCTAGGAATTCTAATCCCCAGAGATTACAGGCAAATAGTTAAACTTGGACCCAATCATCCACAAATCAGCAAGGACCTGGGAAGTGGAAGGTGTATATACACTCCCTAAACTTTTGGACAAAAACAAACCTGAGAATAGTGCACCTACCACACAAATGGTTTCACTCCAGAGACTCCCAAGGTCTAATGTTCCAATATTATTTTCAGAATGTCAGGTAAGGGGTTTTTTGTTTAGCTTTTAAATGAAAAGTGGGCACACAATTACTTTAAGGGAAAGAGAAAGGCTTAGCAAAGCAGCAACATGTTACTTTTGTAATAAATTAAGCCACATTTCATAAGATTAATTGTGAACAAAATCCAGTGAGCAAGAAAGGTATTTGCCTACCTTCTACACAGAGCTCTCTGAATTGGATTCTTTCTACCAAAAGAAAACAAATCCTACCTCATGCACATAGAAAATCAGGTAAGTGCCTCACCTCACATAGTCAAACAATTCCCTATCTCACCCAAGATGCCTCAGTATAGTAAAATCCACTTGTAAATGAGCACAGAGCCAGAGATAATATGATAACAGAAAATCAGCTGGAAGGCAACACATCTAAGACATACAGTTGATAAACCAAGAACAGAACCATGTTTACCCCTCATATACAAAAACAACTTATCTGACGACAACACTGACACTTCTCCAATACATTCATTACACATAATTCAATATAAACCAAAACAAACCCATTTTTCTCCTAAGCAACAAAACAACTCAAAAATCTAGAGAATACTATGATTTCCTGAGCTACGTAGCTCCTTCATAACTTCTCATAACCCTTTGCATAAGGGTTATGCAAACTTCTCATAACCCTTCAGAAATGTAGTACAAGTCTAATGAAGCAAGAATACAACAGAAAACCAGCAAAATAGTCAACAGCTAAAGCGAAATGAGAAATAATGATAAACTAAGAGAACACCACGCTCAGCTTCCAGTTGCCTTTCTACCAATAAAATTCTTGGACCTGACAATCAGCAGTAACTTAGAAAAGTGCAGCTGTTTATTTGCAGATCTTGGGTCTATTATATAGTCCTCAAAATACCTGATGCTTCATCTTATACCATGGAGATGGTACTCTGACAGCAGGTTGGTGAATCTGAGACACGCCATTACTCAAAGTGATAGTAACAACCACCTGTAGCATAGTTTTTTCCTCCAGCAGTAGGATCACAGACTTCTACATGGGCACACTCAAGCCATTTCCTGTATCCACAGAAGTTGGCCAAATAAATAAAAGGATGCCTTAATTTTCCTCAGACCTGTTTTAGTAATTAATATTTTAAAACATGAAGCAGAAGAAGATATCAAGGTTACTGTGTTTCTGCTCCAGTTTTAATGTATTTTACTGCATATTTCAGGAGATGCACACAAATTAAAAAAAAATAAATTCCACATATTAAATAGAATCTATATTCACAGGAATTTGCATATGGCTTTCTAGTTGAAGTTATTATTAATAAGTGTAGTAAGATTACCAGCAAGTGCATTACTACTCTGCATGCATTAAAGATGCATCTTTGTCTGCTTTTTTCTTCTGCTTATCTACCCTGTTTAGAATGTTAAACGTCTGTGCTATGTAAATGAAAATATTTAATTATGCAAAGCAAAGTGGAAAGGTTTACATTATTATAATTGAGTTAAATTCTTTCTGCTTTAAGCTCAAATACTGAGAATGTAGCTGAGCATCTGTTAAGAATTTCAAAGTCTTAAACTGCTGCTTTATAAATTTTAAGAGCTACATGTGAACAATTTGAAGCCTTTTGATGTTAATAAAATTACTGTAATATATTCAGTTTTCATGGTTAAAATTAAAGGAAGTCTGAAAGCTTAGTGCAAATCCAAGGTGAGAAGCAAATTCAGAAAGAAGTCGCTTGTTTGCTACAATTTTTCAACTCTTGTGGTAACCAGAATTTATAATAGCAAACAAATGAATGAACAAATGGCTAAGGAAGCTAAAATAGAACCATCTCAGAAAACATCACCTTAAGAGCAACGTGTTCATAGAAAGAGGTCTCCTTTAACTAAAGAAAACCTAATGTTCATAGTTACATATACAACAGTGATTATCTCACTAAAAGGTCAGGGTGACACATTGAATATTGTAGTCACTTCAAAGGGATAGTTGTCTTACATCTTCACCTAACTGTGCTGAGACACTCAATAAACACACCCGTGTTATAAGCCGTAAAGCAGAATGTCAAAGAACAGTATATTTTTATTAATAAAATTGAATCCTCACACTACAAAATAATCACCAGCCCCACTTTCTACTGCAGTACAGAGATACAAACAGTCCCAAGGAGCTCAAATGTTCATACAGTTTGAAAGGAGGCAGAAGAAGAACACTCCTTCTGCCAGCTCCACCCGCTGCAAAGCTGCAGTTTCTCAGATTTGAAACACTGAATTTCACAGAATATTTAAAAATATTAGAGTTAAATTACCTAGTTTCTTCCCATGTTCAGATTCTGAGATGCTAGAACATGTTGGCTGTTTACTTTCATAAGATCAACCTCACCATGTTTATCTGGCCACAAAGCTTCAGTAATCTGCTTTACAGGGAAACAAACACAATTTGCAAGAAAACACATCTGGTTCATTGCTTTATGAATTCTGAGTTGCACTGGTAGGTGCCCTCCAAAGTTTCAGACATTCTCTGCCGCATACTGGAGTGACCAGCCTTGCTCCTGTGCCATGTAAGTGCTTACGGCCTTTAGCAATGGAGAAGGTTTATTAAATATTTTCATGTTAACATTTCAGATGCAAAGCTCTTGACCATGCCTGCCTGTGCCGTTCACGTGAAACCTCCACCAGCCTTCAAGATATGACACCTTCCGCTCACCCCGGCTTCCTCAGGCAGAGGAAGCAATAGCACTCTCAAATATTTTTTCAATCAATCATTGCCATTCAGATGCCAATGGTTTAAATAAATAAATAAATGTGGGCAGCAACTTTTGGCTAGAGGTCTGATCAGACTAACTTGCCTCGCCCATCACATACCCTGGAATACCTGTAACGGCCAAGTAGGATGCTAGGGCTCAGCACAGGCTCACAGTTGGCAGCACCACATCATCACCTCCTCCAGGAGGCTGGGGGATTATTTGGAAAAAAAGGATTATGGAGTCACACTAACTACTCCTCAATTATGACTGAAATTTGCCTTCCACTACAGGCCTAGTTCTAATGCTTCTCTCAGGGCAGAGATGTATGAAACTATTTAGCTAATTACGAGCGTGCATACTTGTAATTGTTTAGCTGTGTTGTTAATATCAAATTACTTGGGTTCTAAATATAAGCATATTTGAGCTTTTTTACCACTGTTTATGTATATTTCCTTTGGATAACCCAACACTGGATAGATTTTTTTTTTTTTTTAAAGGCTGAATTGGTGTCACAGTATCCAGGCCCTAACCCCAGCCTGAGCCAGCATTTCTACCGGGTTTCTCACTTGGCACAGGCTACACTATATATATTGCATTGCATAATTTGAAAGAACTGCCACGCTTGCTTATCCCCCACAGAGCCTCCCAAGAAAAAACCTCACACCACCGAAGGCATTAAAATGCATTAAGCTGGATAACTGCAAAATGTCATAAGCCCTTACTGACTCCACAGTCTAAGTGTGGGTTTTAATAGAGGTAATATTTCTTCATTGCTCGCCAGTGCAAGATTTGTTACCTACACAATGATTCAACTATGACATCTTTTATGAGTGATATGTTAAACTAATTAACATTAACCTAGCAGAAGAATCAAGCATAAATTAAAAACCATTTCAGTTCAAGATACAGAGAGCTTCTATACTGCTAATTTTCCACAAACAAAATATGTTGGCCCTTGATATATGAGATTCCATTTTAAAATTAATACTAACTGGTTTAGAATTCTCATGCTGAATTTTTTCAAATACAATTTCTACTTATTTCAATGTGAAATAATAAGGCATGTGCAGCTAGCATAGCAATTCTAACTCCAAGAATTGAAGAGCCAAGACAGAACAAGAACCTTATAAAAATTATAAGATGAAAGAAATGTTCTATTATGCTTAATGAATTGTTTGTTCCTCTTCCTTCTTTGGAAAACAAAAAATAAGTCAGCCAGTAACACCTATAGATTCTGCCAGCTCTGTTATGCAGCAAGTATGTGCCTATACCCAGAAGCAGACATCAACTGTTTATGACAATATTCTTCAGTCTATATTTCTCATATTTGAACATCAAGACAAGAGGCAGATTATGTAAAAAGTCACTAAAAATACATATGACAACATTTGTTGTCCAACTGATATACCAAAATTCTTCCAATGAATGCACCCTGGTTCTCTTTACAGACACACACTAAGTGGCTGTAACTCCCTCAAAAGCTAACTACAATCAAGTATTTCTCTGGCACGTGGTTATTATACTACATTCAACTCCAGCCTCCTCACAGATATTCTCTCTGTGGTTTTCATGGAAGAAATTGATCTTACCTAAACAGAACTAGAGATACCCTATTTGACTTACTGTGTTTTGCAGTGATAGCAAAATATGATCCATAACAAGTTTTTGCCAAGAAGTTAATCCAGGAACTGACTTGAAATAACTAGGTTTTCTTCATAATTCTCTTCAGCCTGGAAGTACTCAGTATAAAAAATAAAAATACCGACACCCTCCTCCTCTTGCACAAGTCATGGACATACTACTGCCCACAACAAACGAAAATGTTAAAGGCAAAACGGCTCCTGGCAATTTTTGGGGTGTTTGCACAGCACTACTCACACTAAGCAATCAGAAGCCTAGAATATACACTACTTTAATCCAGCAATTATTACCCAGATATACCATTTCTGATACAGCAGAGCAACAAATCAGAGAGCTCCCCTCCCTTTCATTTTCAGAAACTACCTACCAGACCACAGTGTGTCTGCAAGTCCTTATTTTTAATAATGACATTTTTCAATGTCTAGAATATGCTCTCCTACAGAGTCATCAGACAGCCCAACTAGGCTTCACAGGACTGTACCAACACTTTAAGAAAATGATCAAGATGCATAACCCTGTGCAGTAACCTCAAACACGCAAATCTGCAAAAGAATGAATTCTTATTCTGCCTCTTTTCTGTCCTATTCTCTCTGATGTGTCATATCTTAAAGTATTGACTTTTGCAACAGTGTTCAGGGGAAAAAAAAACCTATTTCAACTGCACCATGCAATACAGCAGATTGCATGTTGCAGGGTCAAAGCAGCAGACTGCATACAGATTGCATACAGGGTCAAAGCGGCAGATTGATTTCTCTGCATTTGCAAATGCAAAGAAATCAATCTGGGAATGGTTCTGGTCTTCCTTTGCAAACATCCTTTCACATGTCTCAAACAGAGAGCCTCTAATACACCTACCCTGCACGAAGTCCACAGCAAGTAACATTCCACACACAGTTTTGACAGCATTCACAACAACTCCTACAGAAGATGTTAAAAAAAAAATAAAAAAATAAAAATCTCCTCTAGTCACTTCAAGTATTACACTCCACATAATTTAAAGCAATGAATTCCATCAAACCAACAGATACAGCGGGTGCATACATATATACATTATACATTAACATGTCAAAAATTAAGCCATATTGATTACCAGCTGAAGAAACTAATTTTTTTAAGTGCCTGTCAAAGGTACATTTCAGCTATGCCTACTTGCTTTTCAGTGGTCTCTTCTGGAGGGGTGTGGAGGAGGAGTGAGAAGTATGCCTGAGACTGAAACTGTTTTACAACTGTTTACAGTGAATTCTTTCAGTATATGCCTGACCGCTACTTATTCCATAAATGCTTTTTCATTGCATGGTTTTTAACTCATCAGAAAAATACACATGGGATGAATGTATTTTAAGAAACAAACTTAAATTTTAGCAGGGCACGTGTTTCATTTTAAGTACTTAAAATCTAAAACAAAGAGGGAACACAGCATTGAAGACCACCAACAAAAAACAAGAGGCAAGGTTTGGGAATGAACAAGACACTGGTTCAAACAGAGGGGGAAAATCACTTGTCTTTGTCATGAAGCTGCCACAGGCACTACACCTTTGTTTTTGGACTGCATAATATGCATGTGTATGTGTATGTATATGACATTTTTTATCCAAAATACAAACATGTAATGTATGTGTATACACGCACTGATGCTCTGATGTCTGACCTGATTTTCCAAAAACACCAGTCATCAGTATCACCACTGAAGCCAACAGCAACTATTATTTGGCTCTACAAATAATTGACCTAGATGACAGGATTTAGACACAACAGCTCAAATGTTGGTAGCTAAATAGTAAAAAAAGTGCACTGGATAACCCAGATTGGCTGATGAAAATATTTCAGGTATTAGTTTTAAGCTTCTACCCACTAAAATGCATACAAGATGTTAATCGTGAATTTCATTAAATAAGATATCTTAAACAAATTAGTATTGAATTAATCTTGCACCTAGATGCATTGTGTGGTCCAAAACCAATCTCAGCAGACATTGAGCAAATTGTTCATTTGTTTCTTGGGGGAATGGGAGCAACATTCTCTTATTGTTACCCTTAAAACTTCCTTTTCAGTCCTATTACTAGGTGAACTGCTGTCAGAAACATACACCAGGTTATAGACCCCTTCCTGCACTGCCCAAGCACTGGAATTCCTGCAGGAGACACATATCAAGCCCGGCCATGATCTAGGACATAGATTTTAACCTGTATGCAAAAGGAAAGCTATAAAACGATAAAGCCATATAATGAATAGATTTAAGACAATTAAAATAATGTATAAAAATCCTGAAGCTGAAAGGTGATATGAAAAAGAATAAGCTTTTGCGTTTAGAATTACATTTCTTTCATTCCTTCTTTTGCAAATCCAATGGATTTCAATAAGTTTTTAAAAGAAAAAAAAGTTGTGAACCAGAACCACCCTTCCTTCCAATGGTAAGGACCCATATCTAAACATACTCTAGTCCAGGAGCTCAAATGAATAAAGCTCTTGGCTATATGGCATCATAAAACTTTGAATATGGCAAACTTAAGCCCCAGAGAAAACACATCTTTCATCATCTTTCTTATCCATCTTTTTTAACAAAAAAACAATGCATCTTTTGTAAGGGCAAGAGAGTGCATCTTCCAATGCTTGAAGCTCAAAACCTTAAAACAACAGCCTCTCTACAAAGCACAACTGAGTCCATGAAAAGAGAGCCCAAGGAAAAGCCCCCTGAGCTACCACCAGCTCAGGTCCTCTCCAGCACCAGCAGATCTGAAGCTACATCACAACAAGCTCAGCAGAGAAGCAACAATTGACAGATGAAGTCCAGTAGCACAATTACACAAAGTAGCTTACAGGTCTAAATTAACACCCTACATGGCGCCACACCACACATGCTGCACAAAAGCAGCAAGTTGCTTAGATACACCACAATGTTTGCTGCATAATCTGGGGTACCTTCTTAGGTGTTCTGGAGCCATCACAACTTTTGTTATTTTCGGAGCATATGCACAGAGCAGCACTGGTACCAACTAAAAACACATTTTCAAATTCTGAAAGATAACTAACGAGCCGCCACACAAAGTCTCATCTCTGAGATAATCTGAAAATAACACATACAACTCCTGAACCTAAATGAATTCTTCCCTTGCACAGCACTGCAAAGCAAAACAGGATATTAACTTGTATCCTCAGTTGAAGGATACAAGTGCAGACTGCACTTATTTTGGGAGTAATTTCATTCAAAAGGTGCAAAGGTAAAGTTATATTTGTTTCCTTTTACAGCATTAAAGAGCACAATTCTATCATACACTAAAAAGATGCCAATACTACTGATTCCTGAGATATTTACAACCTATGCCACAGCCATTTAAAGATTTCACTACATTTTCCTATTAGAAATGCTCTGACGGTAGAGGCCTCCAGACACATAAATAATGACAGCTTCTCACCCATTCCCACAAAATCCACCTCTCTTTTCTCTATTCCATCCATTCCAGCCCTCATCTTCAAAATGCCTGACCGCTTCCTCTCCTCACCAATCATCACTGGCTCACAATCAAGTCAGACTCCATCTTTATCTTACGCACTCCATTGCCCACTTATTACATTTTGTGGCAATCATATGCCTCCTCCCTCCACGTCCGCACACCTCCCATGCCTTTGAGGAATTCTATGAAAACATCTGTGGTTCTACTTCACTGCACTCTTATCCCTGTAGAAGAAGTAATGCTGACATCCAGAGCAACACCACACTCATCGCCTCATGCAGGACTTATGGTTTCAGAAAAAATTAAAAAAAAAAAAAAAAAGGTGCCTAGACCAGCACTTCTGGACTAGGTAGGAACTTTTTCTCTTCTTTTCTCTTTTGTGCAGAATTAAACGTAACTGTTCTCACTAAACTGCAATATTCATGGATATAAATACAGAATCCACACTTGTAGCAGTCTTAACACTTCAGAGGAAGTACTGTCCCTGTCCTCAAAGACCATATCTAATTTTGTACTAAAATATTCTAAATCCCTCTAGCTTATCCATTCCCCCCACCAAACCCAAACACATCAATGCCTTTCAATCAAGGAAAGGTCAAGGTTTCAAACACAACAGCATCCCACCTCAGGCTTCACAAAGTTTTTGATAAATTTCATGTTATGACAATGAACATGAAGTCTACGCAAAATAAATCCAATCAAGAAACAGAAAACTATGCTATGCCAGACACCATATGCTTCTGTCCTGACACAACTGAGAGCATTTTACAGAAAGCAGGTCACATGTTGGAAGCTTCATTTTCCTTATAAGTTTTCATGCAATTATTTCTCAAGCATAACTGTAATAGAAGGTGTGGGGAGTTGGGGTTTGTGTAAACCCACCCCCAAATTTCAGGCAGAAACTCTCTCCTTTCCAGCTAAATAGAAACAACTTTACTCCAATGGTTATATTGCTTCTGTAAGAGTACTGTACCTCAAGTTGCATGATAAGGTGGCAAACAAGTGAAAGCAGAAAAATTAAAAAAAAAAGAAAACATCTTATTTGTAATTGTGATTTCTACTATAGTAAGCTATATGATTCAGCACATGAGATTCAACTAGCCCTCAGCAAAATAAGGAGAAAAAAACCCAGACACTATTATCAATACCATTTTCTATGCAACCATTCTAGTAACATGCCCAGTCCTATAGCTTCTACCTCACTTTCTCAGTGAAGATCGTGAAGCCACTATATACCAAGCCAGCCTCCTCATAATTGCACAATACTCTTTGGACTGTTTGGGAGCCCTTTCGAGGACTTACAATTGTATTTCTAGAAGCTTTCTCACAGAATTTTACTCAAGAGTCAAACTGTGCCTCTTCATCCTGAGGAGGACACTCTGATAGAGCCTCCAGAGAACAACGCTCCTTTGTCCTTCACTGCCAGGAGTGGGGCCTCCCACAGGAGGGATGAAAGGCAGCACACCCTCACAAAAGCATCCCCATCTCCATTTTACGTCATGAACCAGTGGGGCACACGTGGGTCCACAGAAATTTCTACCTCACTTAGGAATTCTGGAGTTCATGCACCCTGAAAAACACTTCAGCTAAAGGGAGGGAACAATCAAAGAAATGAAGTCCTTACTACGTTTTTCTTCCTACCCTTCTAGATATTAATTGATAGGAAGTTACTCCATATATCACCTCCTCCTCCACCTAAAAATCTGACAGCTACAAAACCTGCCCTTTTCTCCTCTGCCCATTCTTCTCAACACACAACTCCAACACTGCAACTCACCTGCACACACATACCACATCATGAAAGCCCCCCTTGCAGCCTATTAAATCGCTTCCACACACAGGCTGGACTGAGACACCCTCATGTTTACTCTCACCTCAGTTACATAAAGCGTAACACTTTCTGAAACAACCAAGTACATTGGCTAGAAGATTTTCTTAACTGAGAGCACAGTTCAAAGGAGGAATCACTGTTCTGATTGTCTGGATTTGGTTTAATTACGTTTAGCTGTAAGTTCTGCTACCAGATTACACATTCCAGGGTAAGCTTGTGAGGGGGTGTTCAGAGCTCACCTCCAAGTCCACACTGCCTTGGACACCTGCAAGGATTTCCATCACCTTCCAGGACCATCACAAGCAAAGGAAGCGACTGCCCAATTGAACCAAAGACAAAACACAGAAACAATCCTTTTTATACACTTCAGGTTCCTATACCTGAAACTCTCCTCTCAAGCAGCAGCTCCCCAGCTCATTACAACCAGCCCCCACCGAGGGCAGCAAGGCTCCTTCCCATTCCAGGTAAGGCAAGTGCTCCCCATCACCCTTTCCAGGGCCCAAGTGCTGCTCCTCTGCCACAGTGCTCAGCCTCCACCCAACCAACCCCTGCCTCATCTGACTCTTTTGCTGGGTCTGCTCCCAGGGGACACTTTGGCCAGGGCACCCCAGAAAGCATGTTCCCCATCTCTATGCAAGCCCCACAAGGGTCTCATCTCCCACTGATGCAGCACATCTACCAGCTGGGAACTACTGAACTCAACATTTCCTAGCTGGCCCTGCTTTTTCCCTTTCTGCAGATCTCATCTCCAAATAGGAGAATGATTCTTTTCATTTTATCAGAAAGAGTCCAAAGAAATTTGAAGACCAATAAGCAGTAAATCTTAACAGTTTGTCACCAAGTTATTAAAGTTTGAAATATTCCAGATATAAGCAAGCACAAATATATTTAATAATTTGCATAATATATCTAGAATTCTATGGCAATTATTATATTCAATCACACAAACTTTCAGATGAAGCTAAGATAAGGAGTAGTCTTTATTTACAATAACAGTAAGTAAAAATTCCCATCGGTTTTCAGTGTTGATGAAAATTAATAGCTTTCATGTAGATAAATGAAGTGTAACTTTCTGTCCAGTATGCTTTTCCTAAAGAATGACAAGTGCCTGAAAAGAAACTGAACTAGAAGAAAATCTTCACAGAAAGAAAAAAAGATTGCAGTTTTGATTTCCTTTAAATACAGACACATAATGACTGGGCTTCTTTTCCAAGATGACACTAGATAGCAGCTCTAAGTATTTTTATCCAGCACAATCCATTTATTACTCTTTGTTTTCTCTTTCCACAAACAGCCTAAGACTTTCCATTTCCAAGACTTCAAATTGAAGACTTTCATATGGCTAACTTAAGTCATGCAAAGTTCAAAAATAGTATAAATGCAGAACAGTATTACAAACATAAATCTAAACGTACACTAATTGCATTCAGTACCCAACAGAAAGCTTATCCTCAATAATCGAGAAAATTAAGTGTAGGTCTTTATTAAAACACAATCAGAACCAGGAAATTAGAACTGTATTGCTTCTTGTATCTCTGTTTACAATTGGAAAGGATCACAAGTGATTATTAGTTCAGATTTCTGTTTTGCTCTAAAGTAGGCCAGCCAGCTCAGCACTTTCCTTAAGATTATGAATACTTGTCTGCCCTACATACGGTTTAGGCTGGAACCAATCAGTTGAGCTGAAACACGCAGCAGACCCGACTATTTTCATGTCATTCATTTTCAGCTATAATGAAGTGCACAAAACAGGTATAAAATGATCAGATTTTAAATACTTTTAAAATTTGCTATCATCATTCACTAAGGAGCTCAATGATTTCCTCACTATTGGATTAACACTTCATCTAGATTCAAGAATAAGTTGTTATTCATTAATAACTCTTTAACCACTTGTTTTCTCCACTAGTTTCCATTTCATTTTTGTACATTGATTATCTCATAAAATAAGAAGAAAACAGAGCACTGAACTTCATCCAATAGACTTTCTCAGTACTAGGACATTCAGGATTCAAACAGGTTCTGCAAGAAGCCCTAAATCAAAACTTTAAAAACATATGAAGCAAAATAATTCCTTGAATTTTTAACTGAAGTAGTTTTATTTACTCTCTCTCTCCCCAGCACAAGCCATCTATAAGATTTTTGTTGCTGTTTGAATGAAGAAAGGTTAAATAATAGACGGTTGCATTCTTGAGTTCAAAATAGTGATATCTTCAAACAAAATTGGCTATTTGGAAGATCGGGACTGCAGAAAAAGCTTTGTTTAAATTGTCTTTAATTTGACTAGTCTCATTTTCTAGAGCTGCTAAGCACTCATAGACCTAGTGAAGTCATTATCTTGAAAATATAAGTTAACTATGAAAACAAAAAAACTTTCACGTTTGGTTTTTCTTTTTACATTTAAGATATAAACATTGTCAAACCACTAGTAACCATTTCTGTCAGATTACACCACTCCAAACTATGAGTAGGTATCAATAGCAAGGCAAAGACCAAAAAAAAAGAAAAAAGTTTACAAGGCAAGTTTATTTAAAACAAAGACAACGCACTTAGTATTTTGATGTATGAGACACAGTACTTTTGTAACAGGGGAGAAGCATACCTTTCATCAGCTGCAGAACTTTGATGTCAGGTTCTGATATAATCCAACTGGTCTCAGCAGCATTTTCTACAATATCCACAAGTTTCAGCTTCGAGAGACTCTTCCACTTCCCCCAGGAGACCATTAACAATTATGTATGAATGCAAACATTTAAGACGCTAAGCAGCTGTACGGTACAGTTTGTACCACGTTAAGCACCCCTGAAGAATCCCAAGACGTATTCCACCATTCAAAGAGTAATGCAGTTTGGCACCCATCACAGACTGATGTTCTGGCAACCATCCCATTTTCCCGACAACCATGTTTTGACCTATTCAAATAAGAGGAAGAAGTGTTAGTTCAGAACAGTAACTGCCACACCACTTGGGGACTAACATACAAATATAAAGTTTCATTCTTCGGAATAATTTCAAACACATATTTCTTCACAGATTTAGACACCTCCTAAACTCAAAGCCTGAAGATGGCATTTTGCTTTAAAAACATCACCAGGATGGAGTATAACAGAAGAAGATTTAAGAAAAAGTCTTACATATATCTCTACAGATTGCACAGTCTTATATTCCAGAAAGCACTGAAGTGACAGGAAAGAAAGGTAATATAAAGGCTCTTCAACTGCCCTGCAGGTGTTTCAAAACTAATGAAAACAGTAAGTCAATAAAAAAGCCCCAAGTAGCAAAAATAAATCTCCTCAACACTTTTGAAGGAAACATATTGGTCCAATGGATGAGAGAACTTAATGGTGACCTTTTTTCCCTCCTTAGCCCTATCTCAGTGTCCCCACAGCACCTCCACCAGCAGATGTGCTACTTCAGTTGAGACCTGGACTATGAGAACTACTGTTGACACTTGGCCTATCTGGGAGCAAGCCAAAGAGTCCAAACCCACGTCTGTCTACTCTGGTACTCCCTCTGTGCAATTCCTTCAGAAGTACGAACAGCAAATTTTGCTTAGGTTGGGAAGGGGACTATGAGGAATGGAGAGAAAAACTTTAGTACTCTGCATGGGAGGGAACAATGACATGAAGAACATCATCGCATCTGCCAAGCTGGAGTGCAGGAAAGTAGAAAGAACAAATTTCCGCACCAAAGACGAGGGAGAGGAACTAAAAGAAGCTTTTAGAGACTGGAAGATGTCTGTACACAGAGATAAAGACAAGAAGAAAGGAGAAGGTGAATATTGGTGAAGAACTATTGCTAGAAGCTCTGTCTGTGCAACTGAGTAACATGTAGGCAGGGTCGACCACAGAATAATAAGTTTAGAAGAGAGAACAAGAAGAAGCTTTATGTTTGCTTCACATCAGGAGAAACTTCAGCATACCTATGCATGCATGAAAGGAAAGACCTCGGCAAAAGGAGTTTTTCATGAGAAATGCAAGCAAGCATAAAGGTAGAAGAGTAGCTGGTAAGGGATCAGGAAGGAGGAGAAGGAGTGACAACAGAAAGGGAAAAAGTAGAGGCTTCAGAAATTCTGATATGGATAGATCTAAGGAGAGAGAGTGACAACTAAGAAATTGGGACAAGAAAATAACACAGGAAAGAGAAAGTAGTGAATAGGGATGAAAAAAAATGAGAAAAAAGTTACAGTAGTTACATAGCATGGAAAAAAGTATGGGTAAATAATAACATATTACATTGATCAAGATAATTAAGAAAAGTACAAAGAGCACATGAGTAAGTTTTCTGAAGTTTCGATGCTTGCTCTAGAAAGTGCGAATACCAAAAGGAACGGAACAAGACCCAAAACGACTCTTGCGTTTACAAAGGGATGAAGCAGATTGCACCGTGCAGGGGAAGCCCAGCCGACCAAGGGACAGCCTGGACTGACCCATTCTATTCTCTCCTTTCGCTATGATCAACGCATTCGGAAGAACAAAGTCCTCCCTCCAGTCCCTCTCCTCCTAAAATTGTCCCTCGGCACTTCTGTGCACCTTGTTCCCCTAGGATGGTTCCACAGCAGCAAATGTGAGACTCTCTGTGTGTCCCGACCCCCCCGACCCAAGCTGGCACACGGCGGAGCCCCCACTTTGGCCCTGCTGTGTGCTGCCCTGCCCAGCCCCATGGCCACCACTGGCCCCCCACTCCCTGGCCAGGGCCGCCAGGACTCCTACAATCCCAAAAAGTTTCCACTGTCTTCAGCTTTCCTCTGTCTCAACTCTTGAAAACACAGTCCGACCCAGAAAGGCGTCCGAGTCCACTTCCCTCCGCACAAAAAAAGAAGTAAGTTAAGCCCCTAAAATAAAACACAAAGCAGGCACAAGAAGGAGACAAGACCCCTTCGAGTAGTGCCCCCCAGCCCTCATTACCGGAGCTCGGGCAGAGTGACTGCCTCACGCTCCCCAAAAATACCTGCATGTGCTCCCAAAAGTACAAAGGAAAGGCTGGACTGGCCCGCAGCCGCCTCCGCTGCGCTCCCAGCCCCAGGCGCGGACGGCAGGGCGGAGGGGGGAGTGACGAGGGAGCCGGGAAAGAACAATAAACCCCAAGTCCAAACGTACCTTCTCCTTTCTCTAAACTGTGAAACCAGATTTCCTTCGAAGCCTACGGCGGGGCTCTTTACTTTTAAGCGGCGGGAGAGCTCGGAGAAAGTTGAGTAAATCTCTCCGGATAAAGTTGCCGAAGATGAGATAACCCGGGAGAGGCGAGGGAGAGATGGAGAGTTAATCCGAGTTTCTCCTTTTGTTCAAGTTGCCCGAGCAGACAAAGAGCCGGCAGCGGCGGCAGGTCCCCCGCGCCCCTGCTCCCCCCGCGGCCCGGGCGCCGCCGGGGTCCCGTTCTGCCCTCGCCCCCCGCCTCCTCCCACCACCGCAACTTTCCGTCTGTTCCATCCCTTCTCAGCCGCGACCCCGGCTCCAGCGCAAAACTTCCCTCGAACTGAACCTCCCAGGAAAAGAAAACAATTTAATTCAAGGCGGGGGAGTGGGGGTTGGAAAGGGAGAGAACCATCTCTCAAATCATTATTTCCGGTAGATGCACCTCTTTGTTTGGATTCCCCCGACTGTCAGTGAGGACAAGCCTCTGGGGATCTGCTTTCGGACAGTTTGATCTCCCGGAATGAGATGGGCAAACGCAGGACATAAAGAAAAACAACTTTAAAAGAAAGAGAAGGGGGAAAAAAAGTAAATACAAAACAATATAAAACTCGAGAGTTGCGAAACGAACTCTTTTTTCATGGATACGGGAAGTACAGAAATAAACAGCTGAAGGGGAATTTCGGAAGACTGTTGCCTCTCCTCCCCCTCCCCTTCGCCCTTTTCCAGAGACCGTAACAAAAAAGAGCCCCCGAAAGCTCCTGGCCGCGGCTCCGTGCCACCGCCGCCAGCTCCTGGCATCCCTACCTGTTGCGTGAAGTGCAAAGATGGGCCCGACCGCATCCGTCCCAAAGAAACCAAAAGAGAAGGAGGGGACCGCCGTCAACCCCACGGCCCCTTCACCTGCCCTTCGGCCTCCCCCACGGGGACTCCTGACACGGGTGTCGCCGGCAGCCCCGGCGCGTCCCTGGCGGAAACCGCAGCTGCCCCCGCACCCTGCCCGGCCCTGGGTCCGGGGCGGCCGTCGGGGCGCCGAGGTCCCCGCCGAAAGTTTGGCGGGGCGGGGCGGGGCGGGGGTGCCCTGCGGCCTCGCACAGAGACAAAAGAAGCGCGGAGCAGTGCTGCAACTCACCTTGGAGGGGGAGAGTGAGGCTGAAGAGGCACCTTCCGCCTCAGTCCTCCTCCTCCTTCCCAACCCCCCGGCCCTACGGCGGCGGCGGGGCCATGGGACAGACACATGCTGAGGGCAGGGGTGTGAGCGCCCGGCTCAGCCCCGTCAAGGGTCCGCTCCCCCGTACTAAACAAAAGCGCGGGGGAACAGCCTTGCCACCTAAAACCGCCCTCCCTGCCCCGCTCCGTAACTAAAACGTAACTTTTTTGTGCCCACCTAGCATCCCAGTGTCCCGGTCCCGCGCTCGGGAAGGGCAGGGAGAAGCGGGGCGGTCCGCCCGGAGCGGAGCCCCCACGTCGGGGCGGCGGGCCTGGGGCTGCCGGCTGGGCGGGAGCGCTGCCGGGAGGTGCCGCCGGCTGAAGGGGCCACGACACGGATGTGCCTCTCTTTGTCTTTTCGAGGGTGTGCGTGTGCACATGGAAGGGGGGCATCGACGGTGCTTGTGCGTGTGTGCACTGTGCGGGCGGTCGCAGCACGCGTGGGTATCTTGCGAGTTTGTGCACTTTGAGTGTGAGCGTGGTGTGCGTACCGTGAGTGTGCACGCTGGGCAGCTCCCAGCCATGAGGAGCTGTCCCACCAGTCCTAATTGCTGCTTACTTTGGTTTTTTTTGTTTGTTCGTTTTTTCCTTAAAAGCAAAAGAAACCTTGAAAAAGTTACTAGGAATTGGTAGTCAATAACAGCCCACACCCAGTATGGTAGGGCTAGTTTTTCAAAGTCAGAAAACAGAGTATGATCATGAGATGTGGTGGGATTTTTTTAGAAGAAGAAGGAAAAACAGGATGGGAAGGGCACACTATTTAGCCCTTGGAGTCCTGTTGACACCTTCTACAGTCCCTGCTCACTTATGTCCTTTCCTATTTCCCTTCAGCTCATGCTCATTTCATGCTAGCAAACCCATCTTGTCCTTTTCCCAGCTCCTTTTCTTCTGCCCATCTTCCCTAGATTTGAGGCTCATTAAAACCACTCCCTCCTACCCAATGCTGTCAGCCTCAAAATTTTGTTCTTCAAAACATTTTGCAACTCCCCACCCAGGATCAACCTTTTTATCCTCCTGCTC
Organism: Lepidothrix coronata; assembly: GCF_001604755.1. Taxonomy (NCBI): domain Eukaryota; kingdom Metazoa; phylum Chordata; class Aves; order Passeriformes; family Pipridae; genus Lepidothrix; species Lepidothrix coronata. Next base: position 6,499,188 of record NW_016690203.1, on the reverse strand, counting down.
CAGAGAAACTGCTCCCAGTTCTTCCATTGCTGCCTGTGATTTATGTTGCTCTCAAGTATCATCTTCCTACTTTCTGTGGCAATGTACGTGGCTGTTGGTTTTCATTATAGATTTCTGAGGTGAAATAATAATACATAACATAGTGTGACGCCAGGCTGGCGAAGTGCATCCTTGTAGTCATTCTTTACTATTCCTTTCCCCTTCTTCTGCCCTTCTGCTTTGAGTGCTCTGGAGCAACTATCGTAACACCTTTACAATTCCCTCCTAAATTATTTGCTACACACTGTTTCTCCTTTCCCTCCATTTCTGACTTTTCACCGATCCTAGATTTTTATTCTCTACATCTACACTATTCCCATAGTTGTTTTGTTGATGTTTCCCTTTCCATCTCCATACTTTTGTTTCCTTAATCCTTTGGTTTCATGGTGTAAGAGGAACGACAACTGTACCATAGCCCTTTAATTACTTCCATCCTTATCTTCTCTGTTTTTCACATGCCTTCTCTTACCAAAGCACAGTAAAATCCAAACAACATGTACTCTTCTGCTAACACATATATAGCTTTTTGCTGGGTCTCTTTCCCAGATGACCCCCAAATCTGGTGGAAGACTGTGCATTGTGGCACAACCAGAAAACATCTTACCAAGGGCTACTCTTAGTGACTTTCTCTGGAAAAGCACAAACTGTACAAGTAGCTCCAGGTTTCGTAGGATTTTGGCTTTGGCAGACATCAAAGGTATGTTTCATGAAGCTATGACTTGCTGATAATTTGTAAGGATATTGACTTGCCTCATGGCCTGCCAGCTGAGCTGGACTTTGTGTGGTAGGCAAATAGGATCACCCATGTCCACTTCTCCACCTGTCCTTGGAAGTTTGAGGCCAAAAATGTCTAAAAAAATATGATCATGTATATTGTAATTCTCTAATACTATCTGTATTTAAACAAGGTATGTATCTACCTTATTACTTCATTATGAGTGATAAAGATTAGTTAATCATTGGACCAGGGGTCACCAGCTGCCTAGGGCCCTGTAATCATGACCTGATCACATTCAATACACATAAAGAGAGTCACAGTTTATAATATCTAGTGAAGAGCTAAATGATCAAGGATGAGGAAAACAGAAAAATTGTTTGAAAGGACAAAAATGTCAGAAACATTTCAATTAAATTTACTGTGTCTTATAGAAGAGTTTATTTGATGGATAAATGGACATCTGCCATCGAGACAATAAAATTTAGTAGAAATTTCTCTGTGGTTCATTGGCTAGGTAAAGAGAAACAATCAGCAGTAAAAAGGAATACATAGGAAGCAATAAAAAAGGAGCAGTTGATGATAATTAACATGAAATAGAAATTATATAATGCACAAAATTATTTGGAAAAGTCAAAAACATTACTGAAAAATCCGCATCTGGAATGGATGAAATTCCAATAATTTTACAGTAAGGGAGGGATTAAGCATCTCCTAATAATGCTCATACACCTGTCAGTAGACATAGTAACATTTTTAATTATGATACAAAATGTACTAATAACGATACCTATGTTCTGTAAGTGGAAAGATAAATACTGCACACAGAAAATGACCTGGTCTTTTGGCAGCACCTATCTCCAATAAACATTGAATCCTTAGCCCTGGATGCCTTGCACCCTAGCATCAGAAAATACTTGGTACTTCATGTCAGTGATATTCAGTTTAATAAATCCTGGAATGTCATGGAAATTATGAGAATCTATTGCCAACGTTGTGCCAGTATGAAAAAAGGGCAAACAGAATGACCCAGATTACAATACTCCATTTTGCCTGACATTCATCCCTTAAAAAATAGTGGAAAGCCTGACATGGGATTAAACTCAAGGAGAACTAAGGATAAGAATAATGATTCTAAAGCAGCATTTCTTCATCTTTAATTCTTCTTTTTTGCCTTTGTATTTAGATTTCACTGTGGCTGTAGGATGGATGATAACTGGTCTGCTTTGAAGAAAGTCATAACAGTGAAGAATTTCCCCTAGAGTGCCAATATTTACAAATGCCACTTACAAATGGCAGTGACCTAGTCTCTTCTGGCTCCCAAATAATGGGGAAAAGTGGCCTAAACTACATATGTTTAGTTTTTAAATCCTTGATTCCCCCACTGCAGAACCACATTTTTCTTCATTCTTTCAGTCTCAGAGATATGAATCTCTTTCTTACTTCATGTGACTTTTATTTTGCTTTCCAAGTCTTCTTGAGGAAAGACTTCATCAAAATTCACTCTAGACATAAACTGAGGACTTTTAAGATCAGAAAAGTTCATTAAATCATCATTAAATCAAACTTTTTTTCTCAAACTAGACACAGTTTTTCCTGTATTTATCCTGGTTGGCCATATTCCTATGAAGTCTGACGTCCAGAAAGGTTTTCCATTTTGCTAAAACATCATGTGATATACAGTCAATGACTTCTCTTAAGAGTGAAGTCAACTACAACACTTGCTGTAAAAAAAAAAAAAAAAAAAGAACTGTACTTCATTTGAAATAAAAATTTGTTTGGCTTTAGCTTCTAGTTATGTTTTTTAATTAATTTTATGTCTCGCCACCACATTAAATTAGCGTACAACTAATTTTATAAATGGAGGCCTGAAAGCAAGACTGGCTGCACAGGACAGGAAACCTTCCTGCAGAGATAATGTACTTACAGGATTGTTTTAATCTCTTTGAGGGATTACTTACATTAACTTGTTTAAGTTCCATTACATTTACCAAGAAAACATACGATTGCTTGAAGTTTGCTAGCTGAGTGGGATTTTGGGGCTGTAACACTCCTTCAACATTTGTTTGCCACACTGGTGGCAATGGCCATTTTGAAGCACATGTCAGTGGAAAGACTGTCACCTCCAAACCCCTGCCTTTCATGTGGAGGCTAAGTGCAGATCAAAATGAAGGGCAGGCCAGCCTGCAGCAGAGAGCGGGATGCTGATAATGTCTCACTCCCATTACACATCCTACACGTGCCATTTTTGACTTCCTACCTCAGGGTTTTTTTGGTGAAAAGGGGGGGGAGTCCTAAAGCATGTCACCTGTGACCCCTCCAGCCATTTACCTGCAGTTTGCCAGAGGTCAGATTTGAAAACCCACATGATCTCTTCTGATCTTTGTTCCTGGCTGCATAGAAGAAATTCAGACCACATAAGATCCACTAAACCATTATCACAGTGTCTCAGAAGAGGAGAGTTGGTTTCAGTCCTTTGTATTTTAATACATCAGCATTAAACCCACAGAACTCACAGAAAAGTTAGCATACATCAGGTACAGTTACTGTCTTTGCTTTTACTGTGAGAAAAGACTGCAAGAAAAGTTACTTAGTGTTGTTTGATTCTGCTTCCCTGAGAATTGAACTACTACTTTTCTTCCAAGAGCATCTGAAAGTTCTAACTTGCTTATGGGCTTTTGAATATTGACATGTGTAGGAACATGGGCAATACGGCAGATGATCAGCAAAAGGTGGTCTTTTAGTCAATAATTCAGATGACCTTCTGAGTTTTGCTGTCCTAGCAAACTAGAACTAGCTATTCTCGTTTTATTTTTCTATATGCAGAAGCTGATTTCACCACTGCTCTCTCTTGTAGAAGTGTGAATCAAATCAATAGGTTAATCCACTCCTGTAAATGTAAAGACCAAGACAGACAAACCTGCAAATGAGAGAATTGTTTTGGCATGAAGATATTCTTCTCTGTAGACACATACTCAGCAAATTTGTAGAATGTTTTCTTTAGGGGAAAAGCCAAACCAAAACAAAAACCCAACACAAATTATACTATTCCAAAATGATAGAAAACAATGAGCTTTCCAGCACTGCATTCTTTGAAATCACCTAAAAGTCTTTCATAACATCTGCACTCTAGAAAAAGAAAATATAATTTGTAATTGATTTGCAACTACCTGCATTTTCCTTATGTTTTCTCCTAAGCCAGCAAAAAGGTAGTGAAAGCCTCTCTGGTCTTCTTTTCCATGAAGTCTCCATTTTGATCAAGCCAAGTCTTATCTCATAGACCCCATAAACATAACTTTTTTTAAAATGTGTACACCAGAGCTTCTTTGTCACCTCCATTTATATCTTGTTCAGTTGGGTTTTTGGTTGGGTTTTTTGTATTTGGCAAATCAATAATTTGACACATACCTGATTCCATTTTAACTGTTTCTGCCACTTTTCCCTCCAAGCCTATGGTTCTTCAAACAGATCTTGTACAAGAACCACTAGAGAAACAGATAATTCCCAAGCAAATTCAAAGAAGAGTTTAGTTCAGCAATATGTTTGTTTATGATGGTTGCTAGTACGTTTTCTATTCCTTGCAAATAAAAATTTTTATTATGAAGAATGAAATCTCCATCGCAAACTGAACAAATGAACAGGTCCATTTTATGCTATTCTTGAGAGATAAGGGCAAAATCATTAGTTTTCCATATTCTTGTTCCCATTTATGCTATATATGGGTACTACTTAAATGGATTGTTATTGTCAAAATAGGACTAAGTTTGGGGAGTTCTGTTTCAGCCTTACTTTCTTCAACCTTAAAGTTTTAAAACATTAACTTGGACTTACTCTGTCATGAAAATTTTGATCTGTTTGAAACATAGTAAGTCGAAATATAGCTACAAAAATTTGATATTGTATGAAGATTATCTAATATACACATACCTTTACCTTCAAAATTGTAAGAAAAATATGACAATTTATTTTGAATGTTTGAGACTAACATTCTGAATATATTGTTTGATAATATCCATTCTTCTCACGCCTATACAATGTTCATGTCACTTCTAGTTGCTTTTCAACTGATTTAATCAATTATCCTTCTCTCTGGTTTATATGGAAAACATAAGCCTTTCTAGCTCATCACTTCATTTAAGAAATCATCCCACGGTGTTGACAAAGGTGCTGCTATCATTATCAATACGAACTCTTTGGTTCATAAAACTTTTTGAGAAACCATCTGAATATTTGTTAAGCAGTGAGACTACAAAATCCTTGTCTTGAATTCCCTCATATAGAGAATATATAGGACAATGCCAAGAAAAAGATTGGAATCCTATTTACAATTGTGGCCTTGTTTAACAGGGCTTTGTGCACTTTGTTATCACGTGAAACACCTGTTTTAACTTAATAATATATCTTTGTGCATTCAAAGCATGACCAGATAGATACACAGACAGGGGTTTTTGCGGCCAGCACAAAATCTAATTTAGGACTTCCCCATCTCTGCAACCATAGGCAATTCTCCAAAAAAATGCACTTCTGCTTCATGTGGGTGCGGTTACACCGTCTGCAGCCCTCAAAAAAAAAAAAATCACTCTGCCAGACAGCACACACTTCTCCTGCATACACAAGGGGACAGAAGAAAGAGCCAACCCAAAGAGTGCAAAGCTGCTCCAGTTCTCCTGGCTCTAGGCATACCTAGGTGCCAGCAAGAACCAGGGCACAGGAAGCTTGTGCACCCAGAGGGGTCGGCTGCTCCTGGGACAAGTGGAAAGCACAAGATGAAGGAGGGAGGGAGTGAACAGCTGAGGAAAGAGAAGAGGATGAAGGACAGATTTTACTCCACCATCCTGTCAGAGGCCATGCAAGCAGGAAAACCTTCTCTGAGTAGAAGGCTGCCTGGGGCCACCATGAGACTGCACTGCAATTCCACCCACACCAGCATAACAGTGTTTTGTCACCCTGCATAATACCACATTCTTCTGCCCACAGATACAGCAAGCCAGCCCATCCTCCCTCTTTGATTTTGGCTTGTGTAAGTATTGACCTACTGTATCTTTAGGTCTTATGAGTTTGACCCTTTCTACACAGAAATAGGTGTGGCAAAAATACAGACGTACATCTGCCATTGTGAAGGATGACGGAATATAATTTGTTTTTCCAAGAAATATCAAGGTCACCCTAAGCACAGAAATACTATACCAGCTCTGGTAAAACCAGCATAGTAAATATAGACATGAGATAAACTAACTGTCTGGTTTTCCATTTGCCTGTGACCTCTATTACTGTTCTTTGTTCCTTTGTCTATAACCTCTATAATTGCCTTTTTGGTCCTTTAGGTCAATATGATTATCAGTCTGAACACTGCCACTGCTCTCAAATTTTTCAAATGAAGCTTCATGTGGAATGCTACAATCTTATTCTGTTGTGACTTATTCAAAAATTTGTGCCTTTGACTAATACAGAATACTTTCATTAATAGATCCATATTCATAAAAAAGTAGCTACTCAGCCTTGTCAATTTATTTCTCTTTTGTCACTGTTTACAAAACATAATTTATCTAGTTGCCAACATTTTTCAAAGCATTTCTTTGTTTTAATAAGGACTTATTAAAATACAAACTGTACACTGAAAACCAGCATCTTGGGTAGTCCCAGTCTTGAATAAGGTTATTTGGTATGAATGAAATACATGTAATAACAAAGTCAGTCTGATAAAAGTCGAATTTATCTCTGTATTTCATGAGTAAATAGATAAAATATATACAGAGTCTCAATGGGATATTGCTTGTGCTCCCTTAAGAAAGCTGAGGTGTATATTTGTCAGTATTGGTAAAATAGTAGATTGTTTTCCTTAAACTCATGATTAATAAGCAGAGATTCAATCCAGCTGTTGATGAAACGACTGAAAAAAATGTCATTGACACCAGTGTTGATAATGCCTGCCCCCATGCAAACCTGAACATGATGTGCAGTCACTTCATAAAGAAAAGCATGCTTTCTCCAGCCCCACTTATGCAATCTCCCACACAAGTGATTTCATGCATATGCGCCTGACTACTGCAAGAAAGCTGTATTTTGAGAGTCTCAGACAAGTTCTTTGGTGAGTTCCAAAGGCAACAGCTTGAACCCTTAAAACCCATCCCCAGCCTTTCTTTTTTTCCTCATTTATTTTCTGACTGGTGTTCATTTTAAGAAACTGTGTCAAATAAAAAACAATAAAGCTCAAATAAGCCAATTCTCTTCAAATTTGTGCTCCACACAATGCCAGAGGTGTCATGAAAGGAAAATATCATTGGTAATATGTCACTGTTTGGAATAAGACTTGAGAGATGCATAATCTGTCAGTAACCTCTGCATGTAAATTCAAATTAAAAATTATGTATTTACTACACATAAGCATACAGTGTTTCCAGATTATGCCTCCACAGACAATGGGTAACTTACAGGATCCATGAGTCAACAGGCATTTTATATTAGACTCCATCTGTACGTAACTATATAATAATACAGTCACAGGGACAGCGATCAATTTTTTTAACATTTTGTCTTTTTACAGAGTGAAATAAAGCGTGGGAGATGGTAAAGAGAGGCTGCTTCCTTGGTGATGACAGGAAAAGCCTGGAGAAAATCACCATATGCATGAAAAGAGGTAAACATTTACTAGATAAAAACCAGCAGAGGACATATATTACTACCTAAAGGCTGCAGCTGGTTGTCTGGGCAGATTTAAAGGATCAGCTACCAAGACTGTAATTCTAAGAAAATCTCCTATTAATGGATAAAACTCAACTGCGCACTGTTTAGTACAGGCTGGGCAGTGAGAAATGAGATATTCCTTAAGAAAGAGAAAAACTCTGGTTTCCATAATTGCAAGCTACTAAAATTGCTTCACTGGTGCAGTACATAGCCACATCTTGGTGGCAACTGGTGGCTCCCATCACCAGTTCATTTCATAGGTCACCAACTGGCCATCAGATTGTAATGACTTCTGGCTATTTCTAACTGGGATTTAAATCAGTGACCTGAAGTAAAGACACTCATCCTATTATGAGCCTCCTGAGCCATGTAAATTCCAGTGGAGCAGGTTTTTTTTAATTCTTCTTAAGCTTACTTCACACAGATAAAAATGCTCACACAAGATCTGAGATGAAGAAGAGTCAGGCCTTAAATATTGATAGGAAGCTTCATTCCTCCTTTCTTTAGCGAAAACTCTAGAAACCTCTGGTTTGCATTATTCATTCACTAAACCACCTATGTACACAATGTGCGTGTGAGAGCAGTTTCAGCAATTTATCAGCTTTAGTGATGGCCGAATATGCAGATTTTATATTCTAAGACATATAACAGGAACATCTGGGTACAGATATCTAAAACAGTGAGAGTATTTTATGTGGTGATTTGTTTCATGTAGACATACTATACTGAAAAGGTCAGTTTAAAAGCACTGGAATGACTTCTGGGAAATTTCCTTTGCTGATAAATCATCTACCATTACATCAATAACATAATCCATGAAGTTTGCACTTCCATTGCCACGGACAATTAAAAACACAAAATAAAAAAATCAGTGTAACCCAATTTCTCCCATTTTCATTGAAAAACAGAAACTGAAAGTCCCACTCCAAGAAAAAAAGTTTCTGCTAATTCAGAATAAGAATTGCAGGGACACCATGGAATTTGGGAAAAAAAAAAAAAAGGAAAAAAATTAACCAAAAGCTCATAGACAGCTACCCATGGAAAATTTAGGTCATTATATTTAATCACATAAAATGAACAAATATATGTGAAAAAGTGAAATTCCTGGAAATCATGTCAACAACTAACCACAACTAGAGGCTGCAGAGAAACTGTTAACCTACTGATGCTAAGCTTCCAGCCACCCCATGACCACCAGACTATATTTTAACCAATTTTAGTTAGAAAACATGTCTAGTTACATTGTTTGCTTCCTTCCTTTCTTTCTGAAAATCACATAAATAATATTTTTATATAACCAGTAAAAATCAAATTATTACTCTAATAAAGAACTCTAAAGAAAAATAAACATTCCAAAGTTAAAATCAGTGTGAAAAGATATACTTTCCTTGTTTTATCATCAAGAAAAGAATAACAAATGTTCTAGTGTCATATTTAAATATTCAAAATTTAAAAATACTCTTGATTTGAACTATAAATAAATATAAATATATATGTGAAGAAATACATCTGATGAGGGAAATGTCCTTTGAAGTGGCCACAGACAATATGGCTTTCTAGGTACAGGAGACATTTTACATCATAAGATTGAAAATGCAGTGAGATGACAGATAGCAAATAAACTGTAGACAAATTAGATGCTTAACCAGGCCTGTACTGATCTCTGTATATAAAATGCTATATACACACACATGCCAGATAGTTATGAAACATAGAAATAATTTTGTATGAAGAGTTACCAGAACTCACAAGGACCAGAAGCATTTAAATGTAACTCCAGCCCAAACAACTCAAACATCTCAAATTATCTCCAAATTCAGAAGGATAACTACTGAGAGAGAACAAAAGGGTAGCAAGAAGCGATGTGATTAATTTGCCTTAGACAATTCTCTTCCATGGTGAAAAGCTGCTGTTACTTTTTGGTGCCTAGAGGAGAGTGCCCACTTGGAGGGGCATTCTGAGGACAAATCAGAGAAATGGGATTTATAGAAACCCATCGTGCCCATCCTTTCTGGCAGTTAGGACTCATTATTCAAGACTTTATGCATTAGAGAGGGCTCATATACGGCCTTCTTCATTGTCCTCCCCATCACATAGTGCACATTGTGAAGCCTGTGCAGACCTTTGCACAGAAGAAAGACACCAGCTTGTTCAACCCAGTGCTCCCCAGTAAGCACCTGGCTCTCTGGTCACACAACATTCAGGCACCCTGAGACCACATGACACCTTCACTCATGGGAGGGACACATGACCTTGGAGAAAGAGGGACAATGGTGGCCAGTCACAGCCTCTGGCTGATGCTGTAGGATCTCCCCAGACTGCAGATTAGTCCTGGCACTGCAACCTACCATTGTTAACCTACTGCATGTTAATCTGAACAGAGATGATCAGCTGGCAGAAACTGGGTGTTACTGCAGGTTTTTATAACACTTCATTGTATTTGATTTTAAAAGGGAATGACAAGGATTCTTGGAGTCATGGATTGTGACCTACTCCTATCTGGAAGAGGTGCAACCACCTACATCAGCGGGTTAAATGGTTCAGTAGGATCTATTAAAAAGAAAAAAGATAAAATCAAGATTTCCCTTTCTGAACATTCCTGCACTTCTTAGCTTTAGCTAGTTTACACCAACCTCTTCCCTGCTGACTCACACAGCCCCAGCTGGAACTGTCAGGTGTCTTATACCATATCCTGGAGGTCCTGCAGGAGGTTCTTCTTGTACTAAATTATTCCTCAGTTTTCCAATCACTGGTGAAGAGAATTATCTCGGCTTTTACTGACAAAAAATCCTCTTTAAAATCAGAATGTGCATTTATAAACAAGCCCTATTGAACAAAGTAGCCAAGTTCAGAAGTAGAAGAGAATTATCTCAGAAAGGGAATAGCTGATTAGAAGAAGTCACTTCAGCTGCTGCTACGGGCATAATCCAAAACAGATTTAAAGCAGTGGTGCCTTTTCTGCTTGAGTTCAGTGCACGTTGCATCAAATTTCATAAAATATGACTTTGGGTGTTCTCATTAGAAAAGTATGTAATACTAATAACAACCAGAAACACCAAAGCAAAGTTTTGCAATCTTATGTTGCATTGTGGATGATAAGAGAGCTGATTAACATGTGAGCCAATGTTCATTTTCTCATCTCTGGTGCTGCTATTTAAGTAATTTTTGGGTCTCATGGTGTTTCAGCTGAAGTGCAGAATAGAACAAATAGAGCAAAAAAAGGCCTTTAGCTCTGCAGGAAAGACAAGGTAGAGCTGTGATGGGCATCGCGCCTCACTCCTCCTGAGCCTGCACAGCCTTTTTCAGGCAAAGCCACTCGCCCCCAGGAGTGGGGGTTTAGGATATTTATTCATAATTTATGCCATTTTGAATAGCTACTATCAACTCAAACCCAGCTTCAAACTGGCATAAGATGACAGGGATAGAACACAAAAGTTCGTTGCTTTGTGAGGTTTTTGTAGTTTTCTCTCCACTGTTGCCTTTGTATCAAATCCAAAATGTTCAGTTTGGACTTGGGTGTGTTTGAGAAATTTGCATTGTTTCACTTATTCAACAAGACTTCTATAGCAGAACTAAAAGTAGTCTCTTTTCCTTCTTAATTAAGGGCAGCATTATTTCATTTACTTTCCATTATAATCTATTTAAATAGTTCAAACCCCTTTATTTTTTGAATGCAGTTTCTAGGACATACTTATATTCCACCGAACTATAACAAGAAACATTTGATCAGAGTAAGCAATTTCTGTGATATCATCAAAGGTAACACATTATCCAATTCAACACTTTTTATTATAGAATATTTATTATATTAATTCATCCTTTAATCTGAATGGCTACTTTATTAAAAAATTCTTTGCACAAAAGATCAAATTAAATCTAATCCCTGATATGACACCCAATAAAATGGGCAAGGCCTAAAGAAACTTATATCCTCTTTAATCTCCTATGTTATTATATATGGCATGAAACCTTAGAGTACTATTTATCAGGTGTTAATCAGAACTCACCCTACAAGCAGGACACTCTCAGAATTTTAAACATTTCCTCTCTTCTATTTGTGTACACATTGAAGGAATTTATATTCCACCTGTTCAGAAGATCTTACGAAATTCTATCCTTACAACTCATAGATATTGAGTACATTAATTTACTGCAGAGAAATATTTGGGGACAACTTTGAACTAAAAAAAGTGAGAGGAAAAGAAACACTGTTAGTGAGAGCTCTGAGGTGTAGCTCATAAAGATCTACAGGGTTGGAGATAAATCAGGATCTTGAGCAAAAAGGCAAGATATTTTTCAAGAGTAGCTATTTGAGGATCAGACAAAAGGGATGTTTTGAAGTAAAGAGGATTACATTTATTCCTCTATGAAGAAAAAAAATACTGTATTTTTCTGGAGGAAGGGAGGTATTTTTTTAGCTTTGTAAGACACGATGGATAAAACAATGCAAACAACCCCCCAGATAAATTAAGAAATCTTCTTTTTAAAATTAACCAGTTTAAATATGGTACTAAGACCACCAAACATCCAAAGTACAGAATCAAGAATCACCATCCTCAAATTTGAGAGACTTTGTCTTGACATGTCACAGTCATGACTATCTCATTAACATAATTTTCATCACCATATAAAGTGCAATTTCATATTGTTTTCTATGTCTCTTTTTATGTTTGTTACATGTTTGAGACTGAAGGTTCAGGCATTATTTGTCCTTTACAGAGACAAGGCACTACAAGACACTTGGAACCACAATGACAAAAATGCTAACACAAATATGTGAAATGAGTAGCTTGTTCTGCAAGGGCTGAATTCATATTTTATGAATTCCATTAATTTCAATTAGCACAGTTGGCTGTTTTAAGTGATTAGTGCCTTTAAACCTGAGAAACTTATTATGGGCATGGATGGCCAGATCAGACTGAGATTAGATAGGACTTAATTAGTACTTTGTTACTTTTTCTATGTTTGACTGTCAAATCAAAAATCAAAAATATTAATTTAAAAAAGTCAGACTTATTTAAGCAGAAATCAAGAGATAGAGGTTAACAGTCTCTTATAAAATAATAATAAAAAAAAAGTTTATGGCAATTTGTTACCTTATTCCTACTTAAAACAACTTTGGCCAAGCAGTTTACAAGGACTAAGAGATTTTAGAAAGTTAATTTTAGGGAAAGCTTCAAACAGTTATTATTTAAGCCTGTCCTTTTATAAGTCAAACCATCCACTCTGTATACATCTTACATGTTTTGGAATATATTTAGAGCACCTTTGCTCTGTTCAGTTTTATCACATGTAGAAATGTGTGTGTAACACTAAGGATCACACAGACCTTCCAAATATTTTCATTTAAAATTTCCTACAGCCACAGTAGCTTCACTACCTAAAGGAACAGACAGTGATCAAACAGTCTACACTCACAAGTAATCTTTTGTCATCAGGATGAAAGGTTAAAAAAATGTCTTGACTGTGTAGTTGATAAAATCAGTATGTTCAAGATATCACAGTTAGCAAAGGAAGAACTATGTCTTCCTCATTACTCCATAAACAAAAGAATGTTAAAGACACTGTACACGTATTTAAATCTTAAAAAAAATAAAGTATCAAAAAACTGTGCTGCGTTTTTGCTGATTAACAAGTATAAATGCCTTCTTCAGTGTCAAAAATTAAATAATTTATACTTCGCAGTACAGCAAATGAAGAACCTTCTTCAACGACCAGGCCTTCCAGGAGAGCACAAGGTACACAAAGAAAACAACAGGGATTAAAAGTAGAATGGTCCATTTCTTCCTGTTCAATTAGGTTAAAACACATTATGAGACACTGAAATCTGTTTCTAAAATATTGGAAGACACAGTGACAGTTCAGCTCACCAGCCATAGACCATCTAGGTAATATAACAAGCAGTTAAGATACACTCTGCAGAAGAACTTGGCACTAAAGTCCTCAGTGGTGATGCTGTAGAAGTAACCCACTTTGATCAAAACCATTGTTACAAGCCACCTCCAGCAAGCGTGAACCGGAATTCTTTGTCCTTGTCCCAGAGGCTCAGGATGGCTGGTGACTTCACCTCTGACTTTAATTCTGACACCAGCTTGGATGGAAAAGTCAACATGGACCTTGCAGAAGCTCCTGTCCTTGGTGGCTTCTTCTTCTTTCTCCTGGCACAGACTTCAGCTTCAATGCAGCACCTCTGGGCTTCTATAGAAGTCTGTAAAGGGTTTAGCAACTTAGCCCTACCTGGATGGGTAACACGGGCAACTAATGCCCCACTAAAATAAATTATCAGAGCTGCAAGTCTGAAGTCCACAGCACATCTAGATCTTGCTTTTTAAAAGAAACATATTTTAACAAAACTACTTTTTAGCTTCCCAGCATATTTTAACTAACATCCCCCTTTCCCTCCAGATTGTATGTATTTTTAATGAAAGTTTAATTACCATCCAAATACAGTTTGAATGAATGCATGAGGAAAAATAAACATCATTTAGAAAGTCAGAAAATATTCATTAATAATTTTGCTAGCATGATAAAAGTGTATAAATTAAGAATCTGTGTAAATATATGTTAAACTACTTAAATATATGCAGACGTAATATGTACTTAATCCTAATGGTTAGCAAAAGGAAATGCTGAATTACAACAGCCAATGAGAATCAACCTTTATTTAGAAAAATACTTCGGAAGCACAAATGCAAAACAAGATGAAAATCAATTATTTAAATCAAGGTTTCCAACTTGACAATTTAAATCATGATTAAAATTGGCAATTTAAATGACTTTGATCTAAATCTATCCCCTTGATGTGAAACCAGCCATTCTGTTTGTCATCATTATTGTTCTCACAGCAGCCTGATGAAAAAATTATTTGTAAATGTGCACATGTGAATATTTCCTTATGAGAACATTTTGCTCTATATATTTGTAATTCATTTATGACAAGACAATCATTAACTACCCCTTAGCATACCTATGGCACAACTCTATTTACCAAGAAATATCATTAAATAGGAATTTTATTTTTTAAGTGATAATATTTCCCATTCTTGCATCATATTCCCATATTTCATAACATTACAGGAAAAGTTAGAATTAATTGAGTTTCAGATCACCAACAGACCTGCCAGTCACAAGCAGAGCTACAAAAGCTTCAGATCTTCCATTTGCCATCCAACATCCTTCAGAGGAGGCTCCAAAAAACCACAGCTAATAAGGCCATGAGACACCAGGTCCTATCTTGAGTTCTAAGGTCCCTGGAAGCAGTGCAAGCACAACACTCAAATGCTTCCTAAGCCCATTTCACCAGCTGGAGATGGCTATAGGCAAAAGGCTCTTCGGACTTGCATTTTTAACCTGCTTTCCTGAAGAGGGATCATACATGTGTCTTCACTGACTCATTCATTCCTCCATCCATCCATAACTTTTACAGAGGGAAACTGAGATCCAAAGACACTATATTTCTACAGGTATTGCAAAGGGAGAAGCCTAGGAGAAAGGATAGACCCCCTGATGAGCTCATCAGGGGTGGATAAGAGTTCCAGGTGGGGTTGGCCAGAAGAATGAAGCTAATGCGATTCAGGCCCTGCCGGATAGGTTATAGCAGGAGCTCTCCTGAGATATGGATCTGTAGAAAGCAGGTTTCATGGGCTAACACAACAATTTGCTGATATCCTCACCTCACAAGAAATTAAAACCTCATCCATTACCTGTGAACATTGCCTGTGAACACCCAGATTGTATACTCTGCCTGAATTTTAAAAAAGATACAATTTTCAATCCCCACTAGGCTATTAAGGCCTTCCTCCTACCTCTTTCTCAATTACTGCCTTAAGACACCAGTTTCCTGTTAGTCATCAGCAATAGTTCTCCTTTAATACCCAGGCTATGATTTAGCAGTATGGGAGTCTTTTTAAAATCTTTCTTGAAGTTCACATCACCTTGGGTCCCTGCTACTGCAGTAGGTTTTTCCCATCTTCTTTCTATGCATCCAGACTCTGATTCAATGATGATTTTCACGGGCCCTGGGCTAGACCACAGTAACCCAATTCATGTGTGCCACTGGCCCTTTTTCACAAGTAAGCTTATGTCAGGGTCCTTTCCAGCACCACCACATGCTTATTAACTATCTTATTGTTGCCATGCAGCAGTAAAGAGTTGGCTACATTCACTTTGTGATCCCGACTTCTTAACTGTTTGCTTATTATGTTTTGTATTTTTGTTTGGTGAGAAATACTTCAAAAGAGTTCAGTAGTGCAAATTTATGTGTGTTGTCTTCCCAATCCCTCATTAATAACTGTCTTCATCTGTGATACCTACAAAAAGTGAAAGAGCAGCTAGCTCAGGCTGCTGTGAGATGTAGTGCGATCAGCGCTGCCAAACCAAATGGTAATATTAGTTTGTTTTCTGCTCGTCCATGGCTGCTTTTCTGTCCTACATTCAAAGTATACACAGTCCAAAGTGGGTTTTCTTTTTTTGTCCTGTACTGATAGTGAATCAAGGACATGAGCTGCTGACCTAGGATTAAGGGCACCAACATAACAACAGTAATAATACAACACAGGAGAAGAGGAGGAGACACTATGATTTCATTTCTATCTAAACCTGGAACAATTTGTTAATGGAATTAAGAAGCTTCCTTTGTGTAATTATCACTGAGTACGTCACTTAAAGTCTAACTCAGGGTGCATATCTTTCACCGTGATAATACAGTATTTTATAACTATGTGAAGTACACCATTTAGATAAGCTGAGCTGGAATTTCTGACCTTCCATTCTCAACCAGCTCCATAACACTACTATGCATTTCCAATTCAGGATAGGAAAGCAAAGGATTCAGTTCATAAGGCTTCATGATCCTAAAAGTGAGGAGAGAGCTCAAGCAAAGAACATTTTCACACTTTCTTCCCCACAAAGTTGATCAAAGAGAACAAAACCAAATATGTTTAAAATATTCAGGATTCCTCCTTTTTTTTTTTTTTGAATGAGAATGTACAGGTGTATTCTGACTCTGCTTCTTTACCCTGCTTCCTAGAAACATCATACATTTATAATTTATTAGTTAAAAAAAAAACTCAATCCAAACCAAACAAAAAAAATACTACCAAAACAAAACTAAACAACAACAAAACCAAGCCCCAAACGTTTAAACCAAAGCAGTCTAATAAGATTCACCAAATGATGTTCCTGCAGGAAAACCGGGAATTAATCTGAAGATGCCTGTATCCAATTGCCTGTTTTATTCACTGTATCTCTCATTTCCTTACAGCTGGAACTATGCAAGTTCTTTCTTTTGAAAATAATCATGTTGTTTTTTTATTTACAGAAAATACACCCCCTTCTTGACAATTGGGCCTTAAAGTTATAAACAATTAGACCACATAAATACTTATATGTAAACAGGAGCTACCTCACATAATGAAAAATGTTATGCCTTTCTTGGTGCCCTGAGTAAGTCTTAATCGATGGCATCACAGGAGCAATACCTCAAATACCACATGTCTGAATGACAGCAGTCTCTAGCACAAATTCTGATAAGTCTAAAGACTGAATTTGCTTTCATGGAAGTAAACGAATCCAGTTCCAGGTGTTCAAATCTGGAGAAATGCCCAAATCCACCTTTAAACTGCCATTCCCTTTGCCACTCACTGTGTCCCACACCATCAGCACAGCAGTCTCTTTGTGTCTGGCCAACGCACCCTCATTAGCAACCATCCCACTGCGCCAGTAATTATGGCTTCAGCAGTTCCAAGGGCCTGAAAATATTTGGATATTGGTTTCACTTTTTTGAGAGGGACAGAACAGACCGAGCAGACCATGAGCTGCACCCAATCACAAACTTCAGGCAGAATGATACAGCAAAGAGTCTGACATGTGAAGAATGTGACTATTTGAAAGATGTGGTCAGACTTGAACCTGAGTGTAAGGGTTTCAGTGAACTGTGCTGAGATCACGCAGTTAGATCTTGTCTGGTTTCATAGCAATTCCACTTCTTCCAAATGGTCGACCTGAGCAACTGCATTTTAAATTTTTCATTTAGATACCAGTTGTTTTCATTTAGCTTTCAGAAACACAATCACAGTTTGTATGCAGATTGGTGCTATTTTTGAGGCAGACAATGTGCAGAGATACCCTCATCTGAGAGCCTTGGACTAAGCTCAGGATGATAACGTAGCATGGGTACATCTTGGATACATCCTAAGTTAGATTTCTTTTCATTCTACTGCAAAGGACACTAAATGCTTAAACATGAGAAAAAGGTGGTCTGGGAAAGAGGAAAGATGTAATGTTCTGGGTCTGCTGTTACGTTGTCCTTTGCTTCAAATAAACTCACTCAAAAGGGAAGATGTGAAAGAAGCCATTTGAAGTTTGGGGATACTCTTTTGCCATGCAGGAGAATTAAGCTTTGTTTGCAAGAAGCGTGGAGGGGCTATTACAGAGGAAGAAAGGATACTAGGAGTTAGTGTACTGGTAGGAAAAAGGCACAGGAAATGACTCTAGACTAGTATAATCTGACAAAAGATTAGTAGTATTAGGAAAGGTTGCAAAGCCATGCTGAGTTATGCCTATCCAGGGAATTTAATTCTGTTGGTGTTCTATAGGTTGGTCACTGTAAGTTCAGTGAATGCTACTCCTTGCCTTGAGAGGTTTATGTACAATGCCCAAAGGAGAGCAGTTACTGACTGGGTAATTACTAAGACGTGAATAAGTCATCTTTTGTGTCATGGTATACCCATCTTACAGAAAACCACATATATTTTCCTCATGTTGGTGACAAAAATCCTGCCAGACGTTTAGAGCTTATTTGAGGACCCTGGAGAGGAAAGGCTGAAATGGTGGGAGGTGGATAATAGTTTTTGAACTCTGGCATATTAATATGATCAAAACATGTGTAGGCCCAGGAGGTCTCATTGTAATACCTTGTTAATGTCTTCTAAGCTTTTCAGAGACCTTAATGGAGTTATTCTATGGGAAAAAAATTAACCTTAATATATACATTCAAAAATTAGATCCAACAGGCAGAATAAAAGAGCCCTTGAGACGAGGGTTAAGCTCTAATCTGCTTCTTTTTCCACTTTGTTGTGGAACCAGATGTGGCAGAGAAGGGGCTGGTCAGTGTGAAGGCTCTGCACTCATACAGCTGATATTCTGTCGTGTATCGTGTGAGTGTATGTGTCATGACAGCTAACAGGGAGGCTGGGGAGGCCTCTAGCTCAATACTGTCCTTTCCGCTCAGACAGGTCTTTTCTGCTGGAAGCATAACACAGGAGTACAAAGCTTGCAAATGTGTTCAGCACTGCTGACTCCCAGGGAGTCCCAGGGAATCCTACTTTGGTGTTGGGAAAGAAAGAAAATACAATACGGTCTATGCATGTAATCACATCGCACACTGCTTGACAAGGATGGGAAGGAAATGAAATGATACACAAGGGAGGCAGACCTGATTACTGAAAATTATATATACACTCTTGAGGTGAACAGTCTTCATCTAATTTGCAGGTAAATTAATGATTTACAAAGAAGCATGATCTATTAAAAATAAATTTTAGCAACAGACATATGGAGCCTATTATGATGACTTTTTCATTTAAATCTTCTAGTTCAATTTTTTTCTATATCTCTGTGCACTATAAGATGAGCTGATGAAGGAACAGAAAAGAGCTATAAAAATGAGTGGCTTAGCAAAGATGAAGAGACAAAATTGTCACAGCACAAGAACAGACAAAATTACCTATACCAAAATTAAAATAGAAAATAGAAGCTTTTTTTTTCACTCAGCACACAAATGAATTCCCTCAGCATTCCACAAGATGTTGTGAAGGCCACAAGCAAGAAAGGAATGCCATGGAGGATAGAATAAATAATTAGTGGGATGGGATTCACTGTTAACAATGACCGTGTGTGGCTGTAGAAATCTCTAAAATGCTGACTACCAGGGTGAAGGCACAGCAGGTAGGGAGCAATTTTTCTTTGCCTTGTGTGCTGAAGCATGGTTGCACCTGCCAGGAGCAGGGCTGGGGCCTCTCAGAGCAGCTGGGGCAGAGGCTCTGGCAGTGGTGGTGGGGCAGCAGGAGAGAATGAAAGCTACAGCAATCTCGAGTGAGAGATTTCACAATGCTGTGGAAATACATCTCTTTGTAGGCATCCACCACTCTGGCCCATGTCCAAGAGAGTGTTAGGCAATGCTACAGTGAGACAACAGTTGCGATTCCCAAAATCTCATTTTCTTTTACATCGACCTTCGTTAACAAAAAAAAATATCTCAAATAAATTTGCTAGTTTTCACATTTGCTAAAGGGCTACTACTTTTTCTTCCAAAACAATTATATCAGAAATATGATCTATTAAAAAAAAAAGGAGGTGGGGGTGCAGGGAGTACATTTGGTTATATATCCTTGTGTGGCTTTGTTCTGGGTATTTCCTGTAGTGAGAGACTTATGTTGCTGTAAGCAGCAAGGAACACAGGAATATTTTCCATTTATGTATATATGCACATATGTAACTGTTGTGTGAACATATATATATGTATTTTAGCCTGACTTCCACTTTGCTATCTGGAGGCAACAACTTTTGTCACCAAAGAGTCCCCAGAAAAACAATCTGTTTGCCAATACTGGACTGTATTATAATTAAGAACGAAACCCACATACGCAGGAAACCATAAAACCCCTCAAGTTAACTGTAGCCAACGGACGACAGGCCTGGAGCGGCAGCGGGCACAGGAGCCAGGCACAGGGAGGGATGACGTCCCAGGCCTGTCGTCTGCCAGTGGCTGTAGCCGGATGTTGCCACCCGTCCCATCGCGATCCCTGGTCGTTTTCTTTGCTGATTTTGACCAGTGCCCAGTTCCAAGAGGAAGTTCATCGCTAACCACAACACCTGTGCACAGCAAGGTGCCCTGGCCAGGCGAGTCCGGGCTCACACCTCCGCTGGGATGCCTGCCCGCCCCCATCGCCCCGCCCGGCCGGGGATGCCCCGACACCCGGGGACACGCCGAAACTACCGGCAGAGACATCGTTTTTGCAAGTGGCCTTGGACAGGAAAGGCGATGCATGCAAAGCGAGTAACCAGGAATGCTCCCAGGCGATGGGTGGCGCGGAGATGCTGATGGGTTTTTTTGCATGGCAAATACAACCCAGGAATTCACGGCGATAAGGCAGAGCAAACATTAACCTCCTGTGCCGGCTTTGTGAAACAGCCACGGCTATTTTCGTTTGCTGCTCCTTTTTCATGGAAAAAGAGTTTGTGGCTCAAAGGAAGCTGTAAATTAACAGCTAAGTGAAATCATTATGTCACTGGCATGCTTTAGTCGGTTAACAAAACACTGCTTGAGGTACGATGCATATTCGTGGGCATGAGGGAAACGCAGGCGGGTACTCGGGACGTGGAAAGCCAGCGGGGTCATCGACCTTGGCCCCGGCCTGGTCACCCCCCACCCCGTCGGCCAGCAAGGAGTTTGGAGCAAGGACCTCCACTTCGGGCCACAGAGGCCCCGGGCCGCCGCCCCGCGCATTCACACCGCTGATGGCCGGGCGTTTGCAACCCCTTTGCCTTAGAAAGGCTTCATTAAATTGTCCCAGAGAAACTATTTTAGATGAGTGGTGGGCGCGGGGGTCCCACTGCTGCTCTCTCGTTTGCTCCGGCGGTTTGCACCCGAAACGCCGGGGCAGAACGGAAAAAAAAAAGAAGGGGAGCGGGGTACCTCTTTAAAGGGAAAATAACCTGAACCCGTGGTGCCCGTTCGGGCTGCCCCGGCAGGCGAGGCGTGGCGAACGCGCTGCCGGGAAATCGGGAGAAGCAAGCGCCACACTCGCTGTCCTCCCGCCCCTTCCCCGGGAGCCCAGGCCCCGCAGCCCCCACCCGCGTCGGCCACACCCCGGCCCCGCTCCGGCCCGGGGGGGGCGGTGGGTGGGCGGGCGTTTCGGCGGCGCGGGCGCCCCTCCCTCCCTGGCCTCTCCCGGCCGGGCCGGCCGTGGGACTCCGATACACCTGCCCGGAGCGGGCTGGGGACATAGCAATAACGACAAGAGCAGCCCAATGTTAGGGTTCAGTTCCAGCTGATTTTATTTCCTTCCAGAAGAAAAAAAAAAAAACAAAACCAACAACATAAAAAAACCAAACAAAAAGCCAAAACAAACAAAAAAAAGGGAAAAAAAAAACAAAAACAAAAAAAAGAGGTTATTTACAGAAGGTATATCAACAATCTGACAGGCAGTGAACTTGACATGGTTAGCTGGCATGATTTTTTTCTTTTTTTTTTTTTCTTTCCCCACCTTGCATTGTGGG
>NW_016690203.1:6467805-6477452 GCF_001604755.1 Lepidothrix coronata | reverse complement strand
CAGACCGACACCCCCCCTCCAAAAAAAAAAAAAAAAACCAAAACAAAAAGCCAAAAAACCCAAACCACACCGAGAAAAAAAAAAAGCAAACTTGGACGGGCGGCTCGCGGCGCTGCTTTTGCAGAAACTCTTGACTGACCGCGAGCGGCACCGCTGCCGCCGCCGCCGCCTCGAGGCGGAGAGGACCGCGCCGCCGGGGACGAGGCGCCGGTGTGGAAGTACAAGTGGTGCGGGGAGCGGGGGCGCGGCCGCGGGGGCCTGCGCCGCCCCGGTGCCGCTGTGAGAAGTTGCGCGCCCTGCCCCGCGCCGGAGCGGCGCTGAGCCCCGGCGAGCCCCCCGCCGCCGCCGCCGCGATGGTGCAGCAGACCAACACGGCGGAGAACACGGAGGCGCTGCTGGCCGCCGAGACCTCCGACTCCGGGTCCGGCATCGAGCTGGGCATCGCCTCCTCCCCCACGCCGGGTTCCACCGCCTCCACGGGAGGCAAGGCGGACGATCCGAGCTGGTGCAAGACGCCCAGCGGGCACATCAAGCGGCCTATGAACGCTTTCATGGTGTGGTCGCAGATCGAGCGGCGAAAGATCATGGAGCAGTCCCCCGACATGCACAACGCCGAGATCTCCAAGCGCCTGGGCAAGCGCTGGAAGCTGCTCAAGGACAGCGACAAGATCCCCTTCATCCGGGAGGCGGAGCGGCTGCGCCTCAAGCACATGGCGGACTACCCTGACTACAAGTACCGGCCCAGGAAGAAGGTGAAGTCGGGCAACAGCTCCGCCAAGCCCGGCGACAAGGCGGACAAGGGCGGCGGGGGCGGTGCCGGCGGGGGCAGCGCGGGCGGCGGCCCCGGCGGCCCCGCGGCCCCCGCCAAGCCCGCCCCGAAGAAGGGCGGCGGCGGCGGCTCCAAGCCCTCCCCCGCGGGCGGCGGCGGAACGGGCGCGGGCGGCAAGCCCCACGGCAAGGCGGCGGGCGGCAAGGCCGCCCCCTTCCCCGGGGAGCCGTCGGCCGCGCTGCTGCCGCCCGAGCACCAGGCGCTGTACAAGCCCCGGGGGGCGGCGGGCGCACCCTCGGCACCCGGCAAGCCGCTGGCCGAGAAGAAGCTGAAGCGGGTCTACATCTTCGGGAGCGGGCAGGCGGCGGCCGCCTCCGCCTCCCCCGGCGGCGCCGTGCCCGGCAGCCCCACGCTGAGCAGCTCTGCGGAGGCCGGCGACCCCTTGAGCCTCTACGAGGAGGGGGGCGGCGGCGCGGGCCGGCCCGACGGGGACTGCGGTGGCGTCGCCTGCCCCTCGCCCTCTGGCTCCGGCTCGCCCTCGGATCACCGCAGCTACACCAGCTTGCGCGCCTCTTCTCCGGCCCCCTCGACGGCGCATTCCTCCTCCGCGTCCTCCCACTCCTCCTCCTCTTCCTCCTCCGGCTCTTCTTCGTCGGACGACGAGTTTGAGGATGACCTCTTGGACCTCAACCCGAGCCCTGGCTTTGAGAGCATGTCCCTGGGCAGCTTCAGTTCCTCGGTGCTCGACCGGGACCTGGATTTTAACTTCGAGCCCGGCTCGGGCTCGCATTTTGAGTTCCCGGACTACTGCACGCCGGAGGTAAGTGAGATGATCTCGGGGGACTGGCTGGAGTCCAGCATTTCCAACCTGGTCTTCACTTACTGAGGCGAGGGCCGGGCCCTGCTGGAGGAGACACCGGCGCTCGTGGCTGTCGGCAGGACTCGCCCACCCCGCCGGGCGCTTTTGTGTCTTTTTTCTGTTTTCTTTGGTGTTTGTGGTTTTTTTTCGGTTTTGTTTGTTTCTGGGAAGGGGCTGTTGAAAGACTGCTGCTTGTACTCGGGGAAAGAGGCGGCGGGATCGGGATCGCCCTCTCCTCGCGGAAAGGCCAGCAGTCCCTTTCCTCTGGCTGCAGATGGACCCGCACACACCCCCTCCGAGAGAGGAGCCTGACGGTGCTTTTTTACAGACTGGCGGGAGCGAAACGCTGCCTTTTTCCATTTTATTTCCTGAAAAGAGAGACAGAGAAAGGGGGAGGGAGGGGGGAACCATACACACCTCTGGGTTCTTTGTTATTGCCCACTTTACACGAATAAAGAGGAGGGGAAGCGGTGCGTTGTGCTGAGCGCACACTGGATGTCTTGAGGATTCGCCCTTTCCTGTGAAAGAGCGATCAGAACTGCTTGGGAAAAAAAAAAAAAAGAGAGAGAGAAGAAAAAATCCACCCAAAGTCTTGCAAGGTTCACGTTTGGGGGGGAGAAATCCTGTCCCGGTTTCTTCTGTGGTGAGAGGAGGCGACGATGCTGGGAGGAGGAGGAGGAGGTGGATGGAGCTGGACTGAGTCCTAGTTAACCGGAGAAGATCCAGACTTACACTTGAGAGCTGTCTTGGAAATACGGTGGGGGGAAAATAATAATAAACTGAAACGGATTTGCACGTACAGATGAGGTGACAGCAGCGCTTTTTTCAGTCACCTCATGTTATATGTGGAGAGAAAAATAAGGCTGAAACTTCAAGAACCCTGAAAACTTTTGAAACAGAGCGAATAGGAACGGTTTCTGTCATGATGTGGTACAGGGGAAACGGAGGGCGATGGCTTTTGCAAAAAAAAAAAAAAACCAAACCCGAAAATACAAAAAAAAATAGTAGTTTTTTTCTTCTTACTCAGAATCGTGATGGTGTTGGATTATTTCACTGGTGGGGTTTAATATAGCATGTTATACTGTCTATCTTTTCAAGATTTCTGTAAGACTGTTGAACAGTTAAAAAAAAAACAAACTAGTGTTAGGATAATATAAAAGCAGATAGATGGCGCTATGTTTGATTCCTACAAAAAATATCACCAGCTTTTTTTCATTCTTAACTCTTTAAAGGATTCAAACGCAACTCAAATCTGTGCTGGACTTTAACAATATGAAATTCAGGACCAAATTTTTTCTCAGAGTATGTATGTGTTTGTTCCTTATAGCTGTAAATGAAAAGACTGTTTTTTCTCACCGATGCTCCATCCTCGTATTGTTTTTTTCCTTGTAAATGTAATCGGATGCCATTTTATAAGTGGACGTATTTATACTGGCCAAACATTTTTGACTTGTATTTCTTTGTCCTTTTTTGGTAGTTCTTGTTGTTACCCGCACCATTTTTATGTCTCCTTCACTGAAGGGCTAGAGTTTTAACTTTTAATTTTTTATATTTAAATGTAGACTTTTGACACTTTTAAAAACAAAAAGAGAAGAGAGATGAAAACGTTTGATTATTTTCTCAGTGTATTTTTGTAAAAAATATATAAAGGGGGTGTAAATCGGTGTAAATCGCTGTTTGGATTTCCTGATTTTAACAACAGGGCCGCTGGTTAGTATCTCACACGCGTGTGCGCGCTCACGCTCACTCACACTCTCACACACCCACGAATCAGCCCCTATTTTGTCCATGTTTACACTCCAATCTGCAGGCATCTTAAAGTGACAGCATCCCTCACCGCCCCCGCCGCTGCCCGCTCTGCAGCCCCCCGCCTCTTCGCGGAGTGGGCGCGAGGGGACCGGAGGGAAGGGATATACACTATATGCTACCGTTTTGGGGAACCACTTGTCCCCAAATGAAGTGAAGCAACTGGTGCATTTACATAGAAGGGATCCTGTACCTTTAACTTGTAAACCACATCTTTTGCACTTTTTTTCTAAGCAAAAACGTGCCGTTTAAACCACTGGATCTATCGAAATGCCGGTTTGAGTTCGCGACACTATGTACTGCGTTTTTCATTCTTGTATTTGACTATTTAATCCTTTCTATTTGTCGCTAAATATAATTGTTTTAGTCTCTTATGGCATGATGATAGCATATGTATTCAGGTTTATAGCTGTTGTGTTTAAGATGAAGAAAGTGAAAACATCTTTGTACATTTAAGTCTGTATTATAATAAGCAAAAAAGAAGATTGTGTGTTTATGTATGTTAATATAACATGACAGGCACTAGGACGTCTGCCTAATGAGGTGGTTCCGTTAAGGATTTAACTTTTTTGTTCTTTTTTTGTTCTTTTTTTGGTCATCCATCCTGTGCAATATGCTGTGTAGATTTTTTTTTTTTTTTTTTTTTTTTTTTTGGAGGGGGGGTGTCGGTCTGCTTTTTTTCCTCACCACATCGGGTCTCCCCCCTCCCCGAAGCAGCTGGTCCAGTTCACAAGTGCGCTTCGCCTGCCCCCGATGTTTCAGGAGAGCGGCACGCCTGCCGCCGAAAGTCTCTCAGCGCTGGGCACGGCCAGCGTGCACCGCCGCGGGGGAGGGGGGAGGCGGCGCGCCCCCGAAGCACCGAAAATCCCGGCTCCAGGACGCGTGGTGGCGGCGGCGGGGTCAGCGGCCAGGAGTTTGTGCAGGTTGGATTTGGCAGCTGGCGAGGCACAGAGCGAAAAGGAAACCCCTCAGGATAAAGAAATAATAAAAAAAAAAGAAAAACAAAAAGAAGGAAAACCCATCAATAATTGAAAAAATCGACGTAAAAAAAGGAAAATAAAAAAGCGCTCGTGCATGAACGAGTGTGTACGTCCCCGGCAGGAAGAGAGCGGCGAGCCGGGCGCCCAGTCCCGTCCTCCTCCGCCGCCGGTGGTGGTGGTTCTGCTGCTGCTCCGCGCCCGCGGAGCCCCGCGGAGCCGCCGCCGCCCCCCGCGCTCGCCCGCCCGCCGGGCGCTGCCCCGCGCCCCCCGCACGCCGCGCTCCGCCGGCCGCAGCTGAGAGCGGACCCCGCGCCCGCCCCGCGCCGCTTTATCCTTTCGCAGCCCGCCCCGCGGCCAATCGCGCGCTGTATCCAACGCCCTCCGCGTGCCAAGCCCCGCCCGCCTCCCCGGGATTGGCGGCCGGCGCGGCGCGGTAATAATGGCCGCGTGCAATGGGAAGCGCCCGCGCTGACCTCATTCCCGGCGGCGGGGCGAACTTTTTAAAAGGGGCAGGAGGGCAGCTCCGCGCGCCGCCCCGCGCCTCGCCGCGCACGTGCCCGCGACCCCCGCCCCCGGCCGCGCTCCTCCCTCCCCTTCCCTTCCCCTCCCTCCCCCTCGCCTTGCCTTCCTTTGCCGGGGAAAAAAATTAGGAAATCAGCAAAAATCATCATAACACAAATCATAAAAAAAAAAAACCAAAAAAACCAAAACAAAAACGGGAGAGAGGGGAATTAAGCGGTGCTGTCCCCGCGCGCGGTGTCTGCGGGGCGGAGAGCGGGGGCACCTGCTCGCACAAAGGGCCGGGAGGATGTTCCTGCCGCCCCGGAGCCGCCGCACGCCCAGCGGGCAGCGCTGCCCGGGGGTGCCGGAGGCCGCCGCATGCCCGTGCCCGCGCCTACACACAGAGCGTCGCGGAGGGGTCGTCACCCCTCGGGAAGAGCCCGCGAGGCGCGGCCGTCACGCCCCCTCCGCCACGGAGCTGAAGCTGGAGCGGAGCGGCGCCGGGGGTGGGACGGCACAGCCGGCTGACACCTCCCGCGGAGCTCCCGGCCTCGGGCCGGTCATAGCGCTAATTAGCCGCTGCCACCCATCCCGAATTCCCCGGCGCGACGAGAGGAAGAGGTGTTGCCCTTATCGCCTTTTTACCCTCCGCCCCCCTCCCCGGCGCTTCGCTGGCTGCCGCTCCCTTGCTCCTCGGTACCGCCGCGACGCCCGACCCCGGGGAGAGGCTGCGGCTGGGGGAGCCCAGCCCGGCCCCGCCGGTTGCCCAGAGAGAAGGAGGGGCTGGGGGGGGGGAAAGCGGTGCTCGGCCGGCAGGCAGGTATCAGCCTCCGGGGCGGAGGTGCTGCCGTGCGTGTCCCAATCTGCCCTGCTGAGCGGCCCTACCCCCTCTCCGGGGCCCTTCCTGGGGTGCAAGGTGGTTTTCGGGGATTGCTATTTCATCTCATGTACCCCTCTGCCATGATTAGTGGTGAAGAAAAGCAAGGCAGCAGTGCTAGGCGCTGTGCACCACCCCTTAAGGCCCCGTGGCATAAAAAAAACCCCCAAAAAACCAAAACCAAAACAAAAACAAAAAAACCCACCTCACATCCAGGTAAAGGAGACGGTAAGACCATAATAGCAGTGTTACTCCCCAAAGATTCCTCACATCATTCATCTGGCCAGGAACCACAAAAGCTGTTAGACAAAACAGCTGTGAAAATTTTTGTTTCACACAACACCAGTTAAAAACACGTTTTAAATCAGAAGCAAAATAATGATTGGAAACAGCTAAAATGTCTCAGACTAGAAAATAAGTTACATATTTTTGCAAGAAAATTTATTGTAGGATTCTTTAGCAGAGTTTCTAGCTAGCTTG
The DNA here is from genome assembly GCF_001604755.1 of Lepidothrix coronata. Taxonomy (NCBI): domain Eukaryota; kingdom Metazoa; phylum Chordata; class Aves; order Passeriformes; family Pipridae; genus Lepidothrix; species Lepidothrix coronata. Next base: position 6,471,180 of record NW_016690203.1, on the reverse strand, counting down.
AGAACAGGCTTTGAATATTAAGATCTCACACTGGACTCAAAGTACACTGTTGTGAAGTGTGGAGAAAAATCCTGAATTCCCAATACCTCCCTGGTAGGTCACCTACATTATTGAGACTGTTTACAAAGATACAAGCTAAATTATTGGTTTGCTTGCAAAAATAATACATGGGTTCCTCATACAGCCTCTGGTCAGCATTGGATAAAATACTGCTTTCCACTAGGTTGACGACACCCAGTGACATCAGTGGAGTTTCTCACCTTTACACTTCGTAAGTAATAAATCACACTATGTTTTTCCCCTGCAGCCCCAAAGCTATGATCAAATCTATTCTACCCTATACCAGCACCATCTACAGAAACAGAGGCTCGCAGTGGGTTTGGTGTCAGGAATAACCACTGGCTTTTGCTTACACTCTTGGTATTCATGTGCAGCAGCATGAAAAACTGGGACTGGGAGCAGTCAGTAGCTTCTGGCTGCCCCACCTGTCAGCACAGTATCTAGCAGGATTTCAACACCCAACTGTTGTATTTTGCATATAAATATTAATTTGTTTAAACTACAAAGCAAGTAAAATATTCTCATGTTTCTAGACACGGGTTAAAGCAGAACGAATAAAAACTAAACTGATAGGCAGACATAGAAAGAAAAAGCTTTAGAAAAGCTTTTCATTTGGTTGTGTTATGTTCTGCAAGGTCTTGACTGCCATGAATAAAATTTATCTCCAGGTGAGGAGTTAAATCTTTTCTTAATGAAAGCAGCCACATCAATTTAATCTTGATTGAAAAAGTGTTTATGTGGGATGGTCAGAAGAGTATTATTTCCTGAAAGAAAACTGTACAAAAGTGCTATTTAGAGCTGCTTAATAAAGCAAGTGTGAGAACAAGATGTGAAACTCTATAAAAGCATTTTACTACAATTTCTTAGCTGTTTCCTCAAAGTTAATTGCTTCCACCCCTAATCCTCCAGTGCTGGACTGAAAGTACCTTCCAGCTCCCCAAACTTTTAAGCCTAAATGTAAAGCGAGAGCACTCAGCTTCCGTCTAAAAAATGAAGTTTTAAGAGCATTGGCAAGACTTCTCCGTGTTTTACAACTTAAAAAGCCTTGAAACTCCATTCTGTTTCCTGCAGGCTCCATGAGGCCGGGGATGAGGCACGGGACGCGAGGTGGCAGCGCTGAGCCTCTTCTGCCAGACGTGGGAAAACGCGGAGCTAGCGAACCCGCGATTATTATTTTTTTAATTATTTTTTTCCCTATGGTTTTACCGAGCAGTATAACGCTGCAGCTTTCTGACTGAAACTCTGTAGGTTTGCATCAGAGAGCGGCAGTGCCCACGCAGTCACCTGTACGCCGCCGGAACAGTGTGCGATTGATGCTAAACCCCGTTGTGGAAATTAAGGGCACGGGCACTGCCTAACACCGTTTTCACACACTGGGACCTGCAGTTTGCCTTGCACACGGAGCAAGAGAGCTTGTTCAGAGCCAACGTTCTGGACAAATCTACTGCAGGACTGGGCTCCGCAAGCATTGATCCCAGGATTCCCATCCCTGGAACTGTTCAAGACAGGGTTGAATGGGGCCCTGAGCAACATGATCTAGTGGGTGGTATCTCCGCCCATGGAAGGGGGGTTGGAACTAGATGATCTTTAAGGTTCCTTCTGACCCAAAACATTCTCTGAATCTACGATTGATTCCAGGTTTTATGTGTGAATCAGCCTGCAGTCCCCATCGGTTAAAATATCTTAAGGGCACTCAGATTTAGCACAGTAGCAGACTCTTTCCCCCTCTTCTTCTGTTTTAAACCGAGGATTACGAGTGCTCAGGCTTCTTTAACTGCAGCCCTTGCAGCTGATCTTTTCCACACCCCCAGCTCTGTAGGCTGTGGGAAATGCTTTGCAGCCTGCTCCGGCGGAGCTCTCGGGAGCAGACCTTCCCCCCTGCGAGCGTGTTCCTGCGTGCCCTTGCAGGCGCGGAGCCCTCCCCTGCCTTGACGGTGCGCAGCGAGAAGCCCCCGCAGCTCCCTCAGTCGCTTTTTACCCCCAGTCACGGGGAACCGGCAAGCTCAGCCCGCCGCTGGGGAGTGCGGGTTAATTAACACGCGCGTTGATTCCGTGCTGTAACCTGAGCAGACACCCCCACGGCGCTGTGCACCACCCCCCTTGCAGGGGATGCGCGGTGGGAGCTCCGCGGCCGCGCACCGCCCGCAGCGGATGTGCCGGGCATCGTGCGGCTCTCGGCGACCCCCCGCCGCCGACCGAGGGCCCCGTCACCCCGTGGTAGGCATCCACAGAGTGGGGAGAGGTGGCATCTTATTTACCTTGAAAAAACCCCTGTATTACTTCTGAGTGTTTTCCTGTCTGCGACCAACATTCACCTCCATAGCACGTGTTTTCCCCTGGCGTTTTGCTCCGCATTTCAAATGAGTGTATTGGGGTTATTTTAGCCTTCTTGAACTGCAAACGACAAGGCCAAGAGAGCAGAGGTGTGCTGCTAAAGAACACGTCCCCCACAACCTTTCTATTGCCTATTTTGATCCAAAGAAAACGAAGTAGATGAGATAGTTGCCATTAAGGGAAAAAAAAAAAGCCATAGCTTTAAAAATAAAGTCATAACAGATATTCACGATCAAAGAAGAGCGTGCTTAAGGATCAGAGGTGTAAACTGAGACATGAAAGTGGGCCCTCCTTCTTAGTCCTGTTTGTGAGAAGAAAACTCCTTTGTACAGTTGCATCACTCCAATTCACAGCATACTTTTATTTAACGTGATTCATAAATGCTTTGAACTCTCTCCGATAGCTTTGTGGAGAAGAACTTTTATTACTGGGAAGTGTTTTATGGAGGATATTATTTACTTAGGAGTGAAAATCTGTTGCCTTAAGTTGTATGGTATTGCTTCCTTCAAGACTGTATATTCACTTGGATTTTACTTGAATACAAGCCTTCACATAGACACCCAGTGCTCTTGTTATGAGAATGCCAAGACATTTCTCACTCATTTAATACAATAAGTAGGTAAAAAGCCATTTGCATATACATATTTATATTAATTCAGATATTTATCACTTATATGGAAATGCTTGGTTTGGGAAGGCAGAAACATCTTTCCAATGATTTTTAATAAGAAAATATGATAATACCTTCTACTCTTTATCCACTTTGGTAACTTTTTAAGTTTAAACTTGTTCTCTAAGAATAACACAAGTTCAAAAAGCTCTTTTAAAAATAATACTAAAAAAAGAAACTTAAAAAATACGTTGTTTACATTTACTTAAAAGGAGAATTGCACTCCCTTTTCAATTCTATAAGATTTAGCAAACTTTTGTTTTGTTTTGTTGGTTTTTTTTGTTTGGTTGGGTTTTTTTTGTTTGGTTGGG